>NW_011371364.1:1282263-1342138 GCF_000150735.1 Paracoccidioides brasiliensis
CCGGATAACTACAAGGAAAAAACAGCCTTTAGACACAAAGGCAAATAAATATATACAGACTTCGATCCGACCCATGGATTCTCCCAGGAACAAACGCATGTTCCCCAGTTAAATGTTAATTTGTGCTAATTATCCTTGAACTTTTTTTTTTTTTTTTATCTATTTAATTATTATTATTATTATTATTTTTTTTTTATTCAGGGTGGCTGTGAGGGACCCCAAGCGCCCTCTGGATAAAAATCCCCCCAGTCAGCGTTCCTCATGTCCTGTGCAAAAGTCCGTTCGCGGCTTGGTTGGCCCAGAAGCATCCGTTTAAAGACTGACTTTGACCCGTTCAACACCCAATCCCTACTTATTATTTATTTCAAGTCTACGCCCGACTTGAGCTACAGAATATCAGCTCCAACACTTACTGGTTAGCCCGTTCCGCCTCTTTTTGCCCATGTGGACTATCCCCCCGATTTCCCCGGTCCCTTTGGCTGGTTGGCTGCATGCACTAAATGGATCCCCAGAATATCTCACCAGAGATCACCAGACGTAGCTACGTAGCTGTGATATCTAGCTTAATGTATTTGGTTGGACTTTTGCTATCATTGGCAGATGTTATCTTCGTGATATCCAATAACTACCCTTGCGACAAGGAATGACGTAGGCGATCAATGATGGGAGCCCCCCCCCCCCCCCCCCCCCCCCCCGCTCATCCAGTTTGAGATCATACACTCAGGCCCTGCCGGGAAGCATTTTGACATTGTTACAGGTATTTCCGCAGTACCCTGCGGCTGCTTCTGCTGCTAGCTTTTGCCGTTGCTAAACCATGTCCAGTAACTAAGGCTGTGGTTGGAGCCAATGGATGTAGTTATCGATAGCCGCAATGGGGAGAGAATACCCTTCTAGATATGTTCACACTCGGCAACCCCTTCAACAGCCTTACAGAGAGACCCACGATAGTAAAAAATACAATCTTGAAGACTTGCTATTGCGCTTTTTCTCCAACCAGGTTACACCTATCCCCAGAATTGCCAACCAATTCTTCCTTATTGTCAAGGAACATGCAGAAAATCTTCAATATGGCGAGGTGCATCACACCCAACTCGCATACCCGCATAACTAGATAAGAAGGCAAGCCAACAAGGGATCTCCCAAGTTGCTGCTTCAGTTTCAGAAATTTGCTCCATCAAGCAAGCTTTTGTAAACCTTGGAATTCTCACGGCAGGCTGAGACTCTTGCAGTTTCATCACTTTCCACTCGGATGCTTCGACTTCATTTCCGGGTAGGTCACTAGCCACCATGGAGAGAGATCTGTCTCGCATGCCCCGACCCGTTCAAATACAAAAATTAAGTATCCAACCTTCTCCACTTCCCGAATAAAAAAGGGTAAATGAAAAACTGAATATGTAGTTAGTTCCACATCACATATATACATCAGCAGCCCCCATCCCTTCCATATATATATATATATATATATATATATATCAACTGCCCCGTGCAGAGCCTTCGTACCACGGCACGAGCAGCACCAAACACTGTAGGTATATATATATATATATATATACATCCCTTCCGGGCCGCCTCGACTGTCAAGGCGAAAAATTACAACTTCTCATCCCTCCTAAACCCACCAACCTCTCTCCCAATCTTCAGTGTCGACGGACCCTGCACCAGCGGGGCTACGGCCTCGGAGAATTCCTTGAAGTGCTCCGTGCTGCCATGTGTCTGAATCGCCTTGGCATCCTTGTATCTGTTACAAAATATGTCAGCGAAAGGTAAATCTAAGTTTTCTATATCAAACGGGGGGTGTCCTTGCCTCTCCACGATGAGCAATTCGTCTCCGGTCTTTGGTCGGATGGCATAGTAGGCCAGTGTGTCGGGTTCGGTGGCTTGGACCTTTTTGGCGGTTTCGGCGAAGAGGGCGGCGACCTGGGACGGGGGTGTTAGTAGTTTAATTTATTATCTTGTGTACACACTTTTATTTGTTTATTCCTTTTTTTTTGCCCCCCCCTTTAATTCTTCAGAATTTATTTATGATTCAGTACCAAATGTAACTCACTTCGTCGATTTTACCCGGCTTCGGCTTGATGATGGCCACGAGATGAATTTCTTTGGAGGCCATGACTGTTGATACGTTTTATCCTGTGTTTTTCCTTTTCTTTTTCCTTTTTTTTTAAAACAAATTACCCTCCAACTGACAAAGGTTATTAGAGTCGAGTGTGAAGTGATGAGTATCCTTGTCTTCACCTCTATTTTAAATAGTTACTTATCAAAAAAAAAAAAGCCATCTCCGGCTATCCCCAAGCTCCTGTTGACTACCGTCACAAAATAGCCGCGGTACGTCCATCCTCCCTCGTAGTTAGTCCCCTCCTGCATGCCCTTTCACTGCGGGGCTGTATATACTCTGTAACTGAACACCAAAAGCCAGAGCCTGTCTCTTGGTGATGATGCAACTAAGTTAGTTAATGCAGGCATGAACTCGGCTCTGCGTGGAAAGGGTAAATTGATTGGCCACCTTGTCGTCAAATGGTAACTCAGGAACAGGGAGTTTGTTTACGCCCTGTATTTTGGAACCTTTGGGAGTTTATTAGGCTGGGCTGGATGCAAACCATGGATCGGTTAACCTAAACTGTCACATTCTTCTAATCACAAGTACCTTTTTATCTCCGCTGCAGACACGCTGGAATAGACAAACACATCCCCAAGAGGATGCAAGCTGCAAGCTGCAGGATGCAGGATGCAGGATGCAGGATGCAGGATGCAGGATGCCGATGTATTTGGCTCATTCAGTCAGTCACTTAATTAGGGGTAGATATTATGCTGGATCGGATGGTCGCAGCCGCGTCCCAATGCCACTGCGTCTCTGCGATATGCCGAATATCTTCATTTTACTCCCATTTCTTTCCATTCATCGGTTAGTCATACACGGTTTAATAGCCATTGCTGGTATTATCCTTAAGATCTTAACAGGGTTTAATTTCTCTTCTTTTCGTATTCAGCAATCGATTCTCTTCAGGGCTATTCCGCTATGTGTATGGTCCTTCTGACAAGCAATATCCTCATATATATTTTATACAACCAAATATCGATTGCCCCACCCACAACAAATACGGGCATGAGATATTGAACCCTCTTTATTATGATCTCTGCGGACTCTGTTGGCAGTTCACACAGGCCGACACGGTTTTCCAAAGCACGCATGTCTCTGAAAAAAAACCTTTTTGTCGAAAATATATATATATATATATATATATATACATACAATATTATGCCGGTCTCCAATGACAAAGTCCCGCAGCTAGTTATAAAAGTCGTAAGCAATGGAAAGGCTATCCAGATCAAGGAGCTAGACAGCGGCAGCAATTACAGCGCCTGTGCTGTTTGAAGCAGACGATGGACGATGTAGATATGAGACAAGTCCAGTTCCAAAAATAGTGAACGGCGTCGTCGGATGCGGGAACGACAAATGCGGACCGCAATTGCGACAGGTAGTTGAGTTCACGGGAGCTTCTTCCATTCGAAAATGGTGTCGATACTAACTAGCCCGTTTCTAAGTCTGCGAGATGTCATCGATCACGCAGATGAGGTCGAGGAATGTCACATACATCACATACATCACATACATCACATACATCACATACATCACATACATCACATAACTACATCATGCTCTTAAGTTTCATCTCGTATTCGATCCCGACGGACCTGCGTAGTCGGGATTTCCTCAGAGACTTGCTATTTCGCAAGCGAGTCTGCATAGCGAACAAGTTAAACTGTCAGTGTTAGCGTTAGCCCCTATCCTTGGTTCACAAGTGGCAATGTCTAATTGTGATTAGACTCCATAACAACGTCTCTTCCCGCTCGGATTTTGATCCTTTTGGCCGATTTGATGATGATGCACAACTCTAATATGGGAAAATATAAATAATTCCGAGGGCAGCATGTTCAACGGGCATGCATGAGCAATTCTGAAAAGGGTCTTCCGTGCCAACGAAAATCAGACATTAGACGGTTAAACCGCCTCCTAAGGAAACGAAATAGTTTTCATTTGTGCCTATGGAATTCTAGTGCGTGATTCAATCTGCAACTCTTACGTCGGAATGTTTGCTCCTTCAATTTAGAAGTGAACCACTCTCCCACGGTGCAGGTCGTCGGACGTATTCTTCACGTCGACCAGGCAAAATTGTGAAAAGTTCACGAGAGTGTCGTCCCACCGTCTTTCAACGCATACAGACTCCAAAAGGACGAATCAAGGCTTGTTTTCGGGTCTGGTGACAGGGCCAAATTAAGCGCTTTTTGGTTCCTACACGTCCTGCATGATTCTAGAGACACAGCGCAATACAGAATTCCACCATCTCCTTGTATACCGAGAGACTGATTGCCTGGCAGAACATTGGTAAGAGCTGCGCGATATGCTCATCTCTCATCTAAAGAGTGACAATCCTTCCCTTCCCGAGGAGGGGCGAAATGCCGCTGGTTCAAACGTTCCGTTTGTGCCTAGGTGGGATGAATCGACATCCACTGCCATTATAACTTCCCCTCCTCTTCTCTTCTGGATGGTTGCCTCCCAACGAGCACCGCTACTGAGCCACGGAATTGGAATGCCTCGGGTTCGTGTGGGCCACTTGCAAAGTGCCCTCAGTACTTCGACAATGTCAAGCGTGAAGAAGGGAATCCGACGTATGAATTCAGCTCCTCCTCATACTCTTGAGGTTCACAATGTGGTTAGGATTGCCCATAGAAAGACACCCGTCTGAATGGAATCAGCTAATCACTGATATGATGGAACCACTCCTCATCAAAACAGCAGGTGATACAGCCAATGAGGAGATCTTTGAGCCTGAAAAGATTGTCAACCCTCGATTGTTCTCCCAGACAGCCTCAGCGTTATCACGCACGCCTCTCTCCTCCCTCAAGAACCAATAGGCGAAGTCGCAGGCCGCCTGGAGAATACAGATACCCTTCGAGGCCCGCCCTGTAGAGCCGGGCGCGAAGATCACAGCTCCGATTTCTACATGCCAACCTCTTCGGACAGACGCAGGGTTATGATCTTTTCTCGATCCGGGCAATTGGAAGTATGGTGTGAGCTCTTGCTCCCTTGACGATGCAGGAGCATGACAGCATTTCAGATGATGGGACGGCACCAATCAATATTGCCTGGATTCGTGATCCGAGCATAACTATATAGTCACAAGGTTAGTAATGAGGGAGCTGCCTTTCTTCACTCGGATTGAGTGCATTTGTTGCACGGATTGAGAAATACATACACTTAGCTGTTATGAAGTCCTGAGGTCCTCTAGCTTCTCCCTAACTAGGATTAACTAGCACATATATTTATGTGTATCTATCTCAGTCGGATAAGAATGAATCAGATCGAGGAAAGTGACACATGAGAAATCTGCCTGAATCTCACTATGGATGACAGTCTCTGCTCACTCTTTCAGAGGAACTCGGGCAGAGCCCATGCCAGCGGCATCCGCACCAACAGACACAGAACTCCTCAGTCACAACCAGGCAGCAGAATCCCATAACCACAACTGCCGCTTATCAGATCCTGCACTGACACAGGGATCTTTCCAACCATCAAGAAGGCAGGTGCACAAGTCACGATCAGTGTGCGGTCTGAGTCACTCAATGAGAATGACCTGTCTCACCTGATAATCTTCCAGCTTGTCAATAATGATCTTAATTCATAGAGCTGCAGTATTTATATATGATTTCCTTGAGTAAAGCTCTCAAGTTCTACTTTAATGAGAAACTTCTTCTTTACTTTTTACATATCTCAAAAGATCAATTGCTGCATGCATTTGATATTATTGCTTCCTTGATTTTCATTTAGACTCCTTCTACTATAAGTTGACCCTTTATTTAATATAAGAAACAATAGTTTTCTTTCTCTCTATAATTGTTATGTGTATATTCATGTTGTTTATTGCTTCCTACATATATACATATACATACATACATATATATATATATATATATATATATGTTATGGATTTAAATATAAAATACATATTTTGCTGTGCTGGGTTAGTTTCCCTTGTCGCCTCCCTGCCAGAAACCGTTGTCCACTTGGTAGTTTACCAGGCTTGGTCTCCAAGCTCGAACGTCAACTGCTGTCTGAGGAACTAGAGAGCTCTGCCCAGGAGCGAATGCGAACTAAGATCTCTCCTCAATCCTTCTCATATGCCAACAGAGTCCAGCTGTCACCCATGCCCTACATCATGATAGAGAGTCATCCCGGTTCCAAGGCGCCCAGCGGGGGGCATTTCGAGACACCCCCCCCTCCTAGATCAGTGACGTTTAAACTAGCTCCACCCCCGAAGTGGCTCTCTCATACTAACGTGCAATTATAAGATCAACAACAGTTTATGTATTTTGTATTGTGCATGATATCGCCCATGACCGAACTGTGAGCCTACTCTCCCCATGAAGCCTCTGTAACTCATGTGTATGTTGATCAGGGGCTACACCAAGAACTCCACAGTCGGCATTTGTAGTTAATGCTGCAAGTAAGAAAGCGTCCGTTAGTTAAAGCAACCCCAAGACAGTTGAATTAAACTGATCCCTGCAAGGGACGGCTCGAACGGCTGTACACGGCTTGCATCCCAAAACATTATGATCTGGAGATTATACCGATGAAGCTAATCCAGAAACATAATTGGAAACTATGGAAACTATGCTGTGTGCTCTTTTGGTTGATTTCCTGGCTGTTGGCAAGACCCAAACACACTGGAGAGAAGGGAATCACGCTGACAGGAACAGGCAGTGGTTTAAGCAGTGCGTGCGTGCAGTCCAGCCTATTCTCAAGGACAAATGGGTCACAGAGAAGAACTGGAGACATGCTGTAACTGGTTCTGTTAGCAGTTAGTTAACAATGACTGGCTGGGCCACTCAATGCGACAACACACTGACACCGCCAGCTACAATCTACAATTCCACAGAGTGATTTTTATTTCTTATATTTGGATGTAATCAAAGACATATATTTATCAGATGGAGTAGAGGGTATTAAATTTATATTTTAATTTAGAAACTAAGGTAGTAACTAAACAAGTAGATATAACATAAATTAAAATATATAAATAAAAATGAAATTAATAAAGTTGAAATTATTTAAAAAAAAAATAAAAATAAAAAAATAAAAATAAAAAAAATAGTAATAATAATAATAATAATAAATAATAATAAGTTCTACAGAGTTTATAAATATTCCTTTAGTTTTAGAGCAGACTTAACAACAACCTAAGAGTTTGTGAAGTATACTTGTAAACAGAAGACTTCGTCTTTCTGAGGGTAGACTGACAAATCAGTAACCTGCTGCATAAAAGCAATCGGATTTTGAACTCCTATATTTACTACTAGTACCGTTCTGAGAGAGAATTCAGCTCCTTGTGGGCTCAATGGCTCAATAGTCGCGTTATTCGACATGGAAGTGAGGTTTGAAGCCGGCGGGTTGAAGGGAAAAAATCGCGGGCGTCGTGCCTCTGTATGACAGACAATAAGAGGCTAAATACGGTTGGGATAGTCATGAGGATTTGGGTTAAGTTGAGAGGGAAAAAAGTCTGTAAGAACGAAGCACTCTATGGTTCCAAACTCCGTTCCTATATATATAATACATACACACACACACACAAATAACCTTACTTTGTTGTTGAATCCCCGACTCCGACGCTGAGATAATAGAGAGATGCGAGATCAAGCCCCCTGACCGCACACCCGCTAACCGCTTAGTTATTAGTTATTAGCGAGAAAGCCAACAACGTTGTTCCAACCATGGGCCGAGTCAAATCTTCCCCGACCCGCAATTGATTTCCTCCGCCACCACCGCCTCAAAACGCCAACCGTCCAACCCCTCCATCCATCATATTTTACTGGACACTGACGCATATGCCGTGGTAGCTCCCAAAGTGTGCTAAACTCGTTGCTGGATTCTCTCTCATTCCCCAACCAGGTGTGCCCTACCAACGTCGAGGTGCATGCCTATTTCCATTTGTTAGCAAGCATGTCAGACACCAGTCCCCCACCTCTTGATGGTGTCCATCCGACGGATACCTCTCCGCGCACAGAAAACGAACTGCCTCCCCGGCCCCCGTCACCGCCGGTGAAAATGACCGCCCCGCAACCAATGGCTGCCGTTAATCACGAGGAGATGGCCCAGCTGGAGAGAGTCCTGCAGTCGGATGTATGGAGAACAACCCTCAGTCCTTGTTGAAGTGCACAGACGCATTTCTGAGTCAGAGGAGAACATAGCTAACAATTCTATGGCCTCCGGGCAGATTGGAATTTCAATCCTTTTAACCAGGCTGAAACAAACTATCGCATCCACCAGGGTTTGTTCTCTATCGTCCCCCTCCCGTATAATTTGAGCCCGATAACCAATTGGTATCAACCCACTCCTAGGACTTCTCAAGTTTTCTTCGCAAACGATCCAGCCTCGAAGAGGAACATGCACAAGGTCTCAAGAAGCTCGCTCGTGCCATGCACGACTCCGCCCACCGCTTCGAAAACCGCCAGGGCACCCTCGCAACCAGTTGTGATGAGATACATCGTATCTACGACCGCATGGCCGATCATGGCCTTCAGTTTGCGATCTCCCTGCTACAGATATCAGATGACTTGAACGAGCTGGCGGCTGTTATGGAACGCGGCCGGAAGCACTGGAAGCAGACCGGCCTGAGCTCGGAAAAGCGTGTACAAGATGCGGAGATCATGGCGGAGAAGGCAAAGGCTAAATACAACTCTCTTGCTGAACAGTATGACCGGGCGAGAACGGGGGATAGCCACCCCGGTAAATTCGGCTTGAAGGGCCCCAAGTCTGCGGCCCAGCATGAGCAGGATCTCTTGCGCAAGGTCCAGAATGCGGATGCGGATTATGCGGCCAAGGTCCAATCTGCCCAGAGCCAGAGGAAAGAACTTACCACTTCGCTGAGGCCGCAGGCGGTGCGTGCACTGCAGGATTTGATTTCGGAAGGCGATTCGGGACTTGGGCTTCAGATGCAGAAATTTGGTATGTTCTTTTTATTCTTCTTTACCGAGCATTTGGGGTTTATGACATCTAAAGCTGACATTTTTGTCTGTAGCTACGTTCACAGAAAAACTTTTGCTTGGAAATGGCCTATGCGTGAGCCCATTGAGAAACATCCCCCCGGTCAGTGGTGCCGAGTTCAAGAGCCTACGTGACGTTGCCTATGAAGTGGACAACGAAGGGGATTTCAAGTCTTATGTCTTGAGCCATGCGTCAAAGATTGCATCGGGTGTAACAGAGATCAGATACGAAAGGCATCCAGTTCGTATTCCGCCCAGGTTATTTGCTAGGAAATGTACTCTCTATCTAACGTGCCAAACCTAGACACTCACGGCACCTCCGCAGCCAACTCCTATCCAGACAGCTAGTCAGCACCCGGCCGCAGCGCAGCAATTCTCCGGCCCCACCCACAGTCCAACCTCTCCCAAGTCTGCTTCCACCCAGTCCCAGCATCAACAACCTCCAATGATGTTCCCGGCCCCACCACCACCACATCAACCGCCCATGCAACACCATGAACAGTACGGCATGCACCCACAAGCACCAGTGCCCACACAAGTGCCACCCCCACAACAACAGTATACGGGACAGAGCCCCGTCCAGATGCCGACGCCCTACCAGCCTTATTCGCAGGCGCCAGCACCACCCCCCCAGGATCGCCAGCTGGGAGGCAGGAACGGGTATAATACAGATCTGCCGCCGCTCAAACCAGTATTTGGTGTTTCATTGGAAGAACTGTTCCAGCGAGACGGAACTGCCATTCCCATGATCGTGTACCAGTGCATCCAGGGTATTGAGCTTTTCGGGCTTAATGTTGAGGGCATCTACCGTCTCTCCGGCAATGCGAGTCACATTGCGCATTTGAAAGCTTTGTTTGATAATGGTATGGCAAGAAGATTTAAAAAACCTGTTAGGTTTCAGCATGGTTTCGTTTGGTCAAACTAACCTCGTATATCATGGTCTGTAGATTCCTCCCAAGTCGATTTCACAAACCCGGAAAATTTCTTCCATGACGTCAACAGCGTAGCTGGGCTGCTGAAGCAGTTCTTCAGAGAGCTTCCGGACCCGTTGTTTACGAATAAGCACTATTCAGATTTCATCACTGCGGCCCGTATGTCGAACACTTGCTCCCAATCCCTCTGCGCTTGGATGTATGGTTTGCTAAATATGCCCACTGTGACATAACATATAGAACGCGAAGATGATATCCAACGTCGTGACGCCTTGCATGCCCTTATAAACAATCTTCCCGACCCGAATTATGCTACACTCCGGGCCTTGATTTTGGTTTGCCCCCCTCTACCCCACTGGTCTTTTAACCTCACCCATCAATCTTTGAACCTACGGTCTGCTGACTTGTGTTGGAAAAATGGTCACAGCATCTCAACCATGTGCAAGAGCGGTCTACAGAGAACAGAATGAACGCAGGCAATATTGCCATTAGCTTTGGGTGAGTCTTTATAGCCGCGCTTTATCCCTTTTTAAATGCCATGTTCACTAATCCCGATACACCTTTTTCCTAGTCTGACCCTGATGGGCTCAAATGCGGGCCACAACATTGCGGACTCCGGCTGGCAGGCGCGGGTCATCGAGACCATTCTGCAAAATACGTTCCAGATCTTTGATGAGGATTAGAAGGACAGCGGCACTCGATCCCTTCATTTGGCTTCCATTATATATTCTCCCGCCCATTTTTTTTTACCTGGATTCTTTACCCTTCCTTCCATTAATTATACTTGTATCCCTACCTACCCTCTATTTCTATTTCTACCTTGCTTCTCTACTAGCCAACAAATCACCCCTTGCTGTGGGTTGTAATATCTCTGATGTAGCTAAATCCCTTAACCCTCTTCCCCGCACCACCCCACCCTCTCCCTTTCTTCTCATTATTGCGGTCGACGATCAGCGACAACTACCTATTGTTCTTTTGCCTTGTTCATGGACAGTTCTTTCTGCTCTTCCCCTCTTTATGAGCTTTGTTTGTCATTCTTGCGGTTGACTTTAGTATTTATTCTGCCTTGGCAAGATAGCTGCCTATTATAATCAGTATCCATCCTAATAGTTAACTCGGCTCAAGCGCGAGATCCCCGTGTGGCATTGCCTACCCCGTGCATAGTGCCTCTCCAGATAATATTGGCAACTCCTGCCAAACCTACACTCGTTCAAGAAGTGAGGGTATATTAAATATTAAAAATTCTGATTATCACAAATCTATTTACATTGAGATCAATATAAGTTTAGAGAGAAGATGTACTTATACAGAAGCAAAAAGTGAAAAAAAAAATCAATTATTTAATATATTATTTATCAATCTCTCAAGTAATTTTTGCTTTATTATTTCATGATTATACTGTTCATCAGAGATTAAAAACAACTAATTAGTATTATATTTTACGTATTTTTATAATTTCAAATGGTAGAAAAATAACATAACTAAATATAGTAACTAATTGACAGTAACTTCTTTATAATATAGTTAATTAAATTTTCATTAAAAAAATATTTAAATTTAGTTAAAGTTTTTTATGTTATAACTAATTAATAATAATATTTTTACTAATACAATATAGTTAATTGCAACATAATTTGATATTTAATATTGATTTCAAAAACTTATTATTAACTACTTTTTTTTTTAAAAATCTTATATTAAACTTCTTTAATCTTGTAATATAATATATTATAAAAACTTAATATATTACTTTAATAGCATTTGATAATATTATCTTTAAATCAACTTTAATATAATTAATCAATATCCTATAGTTGCATTTTTATATTTTAAAATTTTCAAAATATGAATGAGATATATTATTAATTTAAAATTAATTACAAATGATATTTTAAATTGTAAATATTTAAATCTTTAAATAAAAATTAATTTATTAATAACTTAAATTTATAATTTCTGTATTTAAATGATTTGATCACAGATAAAGAAGTTAACTCCAATTTCTTATCTTTTTATTTTTTTTTTTTTAAAAAAGTAATGTGAACTGGAAGAATCATTTCAATCAATGACTTATGTATTCCTCCCTTATCGCCACGTGACCACGACAACCCCCTGAAAAGTTTGGAAGTTTGTGGGATTGAGTAAAGGCGCAGTTTTTGAAAGTTGCATGTTTCGACTACAATCGAATATGAAAAACCATTCCCGCCCTCCTCTTCATTGTCACACCGTTTCTCCTCTTTCTGCTTTTCATTCTCCTCGTTCTTCTGTGCCTTACCCTATACTTCGTTGCTGTCTTCTCTTTCACCCAGCAGCTCATCTCTGAGAAGCTTATCTACCACCTTTTACTACTGAGTTTTAGCTGCAACATCCCACATCCAATACCCACCGTGCGACTGTCCAGAGAATGGGCCAACCGTCCTCCCAGGCATCAAATGCCTTGATATATTTGACCTACGCAGCTTTCCTGTATAGATCTCCTCCAAACACTATCCACCTCCCTCCTCCTTCCCACGCCCCCTTGGCGACTACAGATGTTGAGGATGGATATGGCTAATGTTACTTCGGAACTATGGCGCAGAGCTCTCGGACTCTATATCGCATATCGTCTTCGAAAACAAACTACCAAGGACTTCGTGTCCAGTAATGGCACTCAGAAGGGTTAGAAGAAAAAAAAACTGCACTCACTCACCACGAACAATTCTCCATAATCATTCCATTCTCGAAGGAACCTTATCTATTTATTTGCATCTCTAGACGGCATCCCCCGCGCACACTACCAGAGCCCTGTTTTTCTCCTTTTCACTTCACGATCACCTCGTTGTGAACTGGCTAATGCTTCCCCTGTCATCCTTTGTAGCTATCCCTCTCGCCCTGAACTTTATTGCGTCGGGTGAGTTGCGCAGACAAAGCGCCATCGCGCTCCCATGGTTCTCTTCTTCGTGAGAAGCGGCAGCAGGAATACTTGTGTAGCTAGCGGCGATGACCCAGCAGAAAACAACAATCAATTAAGTATCGTGGTGGTGACATGTGCCACCAATAACGTATCCCACCACGGGCCACAACTTGAGCTTTGCGGAATGACTAAAGTGGTGGCGAGTCTCCGGAAGCGAAGGGGACCTGGAGTATAATCTTACAGATTGATGCTATATTTATATCGCAGCATACAGCAGGTTCGTATTCGAGAGATTCAGTTCAGTGGATGCTGTTCTGGGCCTGACGGTCTATGGAGAAATTAGGGAAGATAAGGATTCGTGAGGAAGTTATCCCGAATCACTTAACTTTCTCTTTTCCCCCCGTATATCGGTGGGTCCAGAGCAGCATTCGCTGCGGCTTCACTACGGGCGCTGATTGCGGCATTGGGCGGGAACTTGACAATCCACCTCCGGAAGATCATGGCTTCTATTTTGTTGCTGTTGTTTACCCCGAGAGATTGTCGGGCGCTCGAATGCAGGCATGATGCTGAGATTGTACCGTCGAACACTCGACCAAGTTAATACTTGCGTGGGAAACGTGCTGCCGCTTCTCCCCTTCCCCCCATCTGTTCCGCCCACATATCCCCGCCTTAGTTCTGTGAAGATATATGGATTATGCTAATTTTAGGAATGTGTCTGTAACCTTCTTTTACTTGCAGCTCTTGGATCGGGGATTTTGTTTACCTATCCTGAAATCGCTACTATTGCCGGTGTCCAGGGCTTGGTTATCTATGGGTTAGCTTCGGCACTACCGCTATTGGTTTTTGGATATTTGGGGCCAATTATCAGGACAAAATGTCCCGAGGGTTTTGTTCTCACCGAATGGGCCCGGGAGCGATATGGTTTGGTCACGGCGATATACCTTAGTATTTTAACGTAGGCTCCCAGAGTTACTTCCAGTTTTCCCTTTCCTCTTCTTCTCTTGGGGAACGGGCTAATTTTCATCGATAGATTGATTACGTTATTTCTATACATGGTTGCGGAACTTTCTGCGCTTCAACAAATCGTCAATGCTCTCACTGGACTCAACGGATTACCAACCGTGATCGTTCAAGTTATGGTGACGACGATTTACACGTCCCTGGGTGGCTTCAAGGTATCTTTTATCACCGACAACATCCAGGGAGCAATGGTGGTGGGATTAGTCATCATAGCTGTCATCACCGTGGGTACGAAAACGACCATCGACCGATCCCTAATCGACTCCTCTGGCCTCTTGGACCCCTCCCTTCTTGGATGGCAGCTAATATATATCCTCCCAATCGCCATCTTCACGAACGATTTCTTCCTGTCCAACTTCTGGCTGCGAACTTTCGCCTCCAAAAGTGACCGCGACCTGCGCATCGGCGTATCAATTGCAAGTGGCACTGTGTTTTGCATCCTCACCCTGGTTGGTGTAACGGGTTTACTGGCAGCATGGTCGGGCGCCTGGCCTGGAAACCCACCCCAGCGGGCCTCGATCGCATTTTTCCTGCTTCTCGAAAAACTCCCTGGCTGGGTGGTTGGCATCGTGCTAGTCATGACTGTTTCTCTTAGTACTGCCGCATTTGACAGCTTGCAGTCTGCCATGGTTAGCACGGGTAGTAACGACCTCTTCCGCAACCGCCTGCCACTGATATATGTGCGCATCCTTGTTGTTCTGTGCATTATCCCTGTCGTAGTTGTTGCCCTCAAGTCTCCCAGCGTGCTGCAGATCTTTCTGATATCTGATCTCGTATCTGCTTCTTCGATTCCTGTTTTAACTTTTGGGCTCTGGGAGAAAGCGTATTGGTGGAAGGGATTCGAGGTAGTCGTTGGAGGGCTAGGGGGGATTTTCTCTGTCTTCATTTTCGGAGCAATTTATTTCAAAGATGCAAAGGAGGGGGCTAAATTGATTCTTTTGGGGAACGGTCTTTATGCACAAGACTGGAGTGTTTTTGGTATGTCCTTCCCTGTTTTATCTCCTTCTTTCTCTCACCTGCCTATGCTATACCCAGTGACTAACAACTACCCAAGGTGCATTCCTGGCCGCCCCCTTGGGTGGTATTCTCTTCGGTATCGCAGCCCTAGGCTTGCGATTGGGTTATCAATTCCTGCTGAGCAAATACCAACATCACAGATTCGATGCGCTGGATAAGCCATCGCCACGTCTTCAACCTTCCGGCGACGGGATTTCCGATTATGGAACTTCTCCCATTGAATCTGGTGTTGAAGGACTGCCTTCCACCCTCCAATTTGCTGCCAAGCAAGATACGGAAGCAAATATTGTCCCTGGCAGCGTTAAAACACCTCTGTAAGGGAGCGGTCGGTGAAAAAAAAGTGGTTTTAATGGGATAGCTCCCCATTAGTATCTGGTCCAGTTGTCCTTCATAGCGATCCAGTTGTTCCCCCAGGGACCTGGGGACACTCTGCTGGCCTGGCATGACATGGCAAAGCTTGGCTCAGCTCATTTACTCGGGCTATGCTAGCTTCTTTGACGCCAAATGGAGCGAACATACCTCTCCTCCTGCTTTTTCTCATATATGCTTTAGTGACTAATATCTGTCTATTATATTTGCATGTACTTTGTTATCTTTAAGTTATGCAAATACAAAAATTGAGAGAAAAGGAGCTTTCGTTTCCATTTGTTTCCAATGTGTTAGATTCTTAATTTCATTGAGTTGGGCGGAGGAGGATGGGTTTGCATTTTTTGAGTAGGGTTAGATACTCGCCCAGCCTGGACGCTTGTATGTTGCGGTTATACATGTACATACATATTAATAGATTGGAATGCATTTAATATATGTTGACAATTTTGGATATTAGATTTGAGAGCTATTTTGTTTATTTTTTACGGATGTGAAATGCGGGCCTTTGGACTTTTAACGTACAATATAATATTTACAATTGTGTGCGCGTGCGTCTAAGGCTAACATCACAGAAAAATGCAAGAAGAGCATAGTAGTTAAAAAGTTTGATCATAAATCTTGAAGAAATAGTTCAGAAATGAATCCAAGATACAAACTTATCCAAAACTCACATGAGCTCATCTTAGGGAAGTTCAAAGGGAAAAACACAATTTTACAAGTATCTTACATAACAATTATCACCTAGTTACTTTCCTTCTAAGACTATTTCAGAAACAGGATAATAGGATATAGCCAATAATCCTCCGCATTCCCTTTCGTCCGACAGTCTATTTGGGAGAAGCAGTCCATTAGCTCCCTCCAAGCTTCCCACCAGATATCAGCTCCAACCGATCCTTCAACGACAACCCCCGCGCAAACGCCGGATTCGTCTCCATATCCTCCATCGTCGTCGCACTCGCAAGGCCCCACACCTTCCAATTCTTCTCCTTCCCACCAATCACCATCCTCTGCAACACAATATACTCAGTGGAATCCTGCTGCTTCGCCTGCACCGGCGTAGGCGACTGTGCCTCCTTAGTTACAGGAGGCGGCGTCCTGCTCAATGTCTGCCGGCTCTGAATACGCACTACGACCTGCCGGATGCCAACTCCGTGGCCGATGTTTGCAGCGCGGTCAGCTATCACCCGTGCGCCTGTGAGGGTCGTTGAGAAGGGGAATGTTATGTATTTGTCTAGGGTCCAGATGAGCTTTTTGGCATGCTCGGGTCGCCGGGCGATGCGGTTTGAGAAATTTGTGTAGAGGCCGCTGCAGCAGATATTTTGGAGGGTAGCGATATCGGCGCTGGTGGGTCGTTCAATGGGACATGGTTAGCAGGGGATTGTCTGCCTTTCGAACTTATACATTTCCCCGTGGGGAATGTTGGGGGGGGAAATGCGGGAGAACTCACGCGGCGAGGGCTGTGTACATGGATTTATGGAGGTCGAGGGCCACACACTTCCTTTCTCGTAAGCGGAGAGGGAGCTTGTATTTTTTGTCGAGGTATTTGCAATAGGCTACGACACTGGCATTGGGTGTTTAACAGGCGCAATTGCGCAAGATTTTGTTAGCTGGATTTATCTTAGAAAATTGACACAGAGAAATCGACAGTCTCGATCCATCCGCCGCTGGCTCTCACCCTTTCAAAGAAGGATAAATGACGGCATGTAGATGGGTATAACTTACCCAACAAAGTCCTGGAACTTCGACCTAACTGATACCCACTCCATCCACAGCCGCTCTTTCGGATACTTGAATATGGACGGCATATGCCTCCACAATGGCCGGATAAAAGTGCCTGGCAAAAGTCCAAGATCATCCGGAATGGAGTCCGCATCCATTTTTTGCATAAGTTTTTTCATCTGATTTGACCCGCTCATAACAGGCGGAGCTTTAGCTCTCAGTATTTGGGCGTTTCTCATCGAGGCTTCTCGCTGTGTAGTGCTGGAGAATGGACGGCCAGAGAGGAGAAGACATCGCGAGAATCGGGAAAAGGAGGAGGAAGATTGTGAAGAGGGTCGAGCATGAATGTGATGGGGTGTTGTGGTCCGGCATGATATAGAATATATGAGGTTGGACGAGGAGCGGGGAGCAACGGAGGAGGTCATCGTGATTGAAGGGCCCGCCCGGGGGCCAATTGAGGCAATTTCGGATAAGAAACTGGAAAACGCCTGCAGAGTGGCCTTGGAAGCAGGGTTATTGGCGGGATTGAGCCCTATGCGCCCATATGACTCCTTGAAGTGTTTGACATCCTCTCAATTTAATTTTTTGACGCTTTTGAAATCTTGAGATTAAGTCGAAAAAGACGCTTACCGCATTTGGACTAGCGTATTCTTTCAACAGACCACGTGAAACATTAGTCATCACACATATCATCCAATCAATTTGTAGCATGAACATGAAATGTTCAACCTTTTAAGATGAGTTGTCTATGTTCAAGCTGCATCAAATCATAGAAACCAATGGATTTATTCATTGAAGCACTTTTGACTTTATTTTGAGGATAGGGGGTGCACCTGGGTCCCAAGTTCATAATTGGCTATTCTTGGGTAGTTATTGGGTAGTTATCTGTGGATAGATATCTGATGGAGAGCGATAAATAACGACGGTGACAACGACAACAACGGCCACGGTGGCTGGTGGACCCTCAAGATGTAGCAACGGAAGATGCAGGTTTCTTCCCTCAGGTTGCGGTTGAAATGAGCCATTACCCTTTCATGGGAACCTATATCGCTATTCACTAAATGCGGTGTCATGAGAATCCCAATCCATGCCACCTCAACCTGGTACTGGGACTCACCTCACAGTCACTTCTCAATATGTTTTCGGCCAGCAGTTTTCTTAAGGAGTTCTTCAGGAAGGATTTTGCTACTTGATATCTTCCTACGCCTCGTATTTCTTATTTTCTCTAATGTCCTATACCAGGTTAGCGAGCTTCTCGTTAAATGGAGGTGAGAGGGGTATTATTACCCCCGACACTGGCAAACCAACCTCCAGCGCTGAATCTACTGGTTGATCACCAATTCCCAACTTCTGAAATATATTGCCGCCCTCTTTCAGTGAGGTATCATTTAGTCGTGGTGTCATTCTTCCTGCTCGCGGCTCAAGCCTCTGTTTTTGCTGTTATTTCTATCTTGATTTCAAGGAAGCAAGCGACTTAGTCGATCTTCTTGCGGGGTTGACTTCTATTGCCATTTCTGATATGGGAGGGAATGGAATAGATATAGCTTCCTCTCCTGCGAGTTCATCAGTTGATTTTGCGTTCTTGCTTATCAACACGACATGCATGTATGACCGTCCACTGTTGTGGGCGCCATTCTCAGAAATGGGCTGTACGTGGGGGTGAGGTGAGACCTGGGGGGTTAGGTTTCTTAATATCACTTAACTTTGTTTCGCTTTCAACAACTCTCAAAACGTCGATTGAGGCAAGAAGATGCCATGACCATATGGTCTTCGCCATATTCTGATACCTATAACATGGCAGCAAATTCTGCATCACTTATGGATCACCCGAAAGGGAATCGATTCTCCGTCTGAACAGCAGAATATCTTATGAGAATTACTGAGAATAAATCATGTGGAGGGCAGTGAAGGAGCTCGTTTGTTTTTGAACTTTCTTATCTAGCGGAGAATTGAATGGGAATGGGAATAATGTATTTCCCAGTCAGTGGCCATGACATTTGTTTCTCTGGGCATATTTTCGCCAATCTACAATGAAGGGGGAAAACTAGAACATCAATAAGTGGCAAACACGAAGAAAATAATTGTAAATACACAGATAGGGAGAAGAGTTGGGAAAGGAGCTATTGTTCATAAATATGACATATTCAGAAGACAAGCAGCACATCATCTCATCCTCCGGAATGGATGGGCCTCTGAGTTCTGCACACACCCATCCGAACTAATCAAACCAGGGTACTAAATGTCGAATAAACATGGGCCAGGTGTCTGCCAGCCAGAAGCTTTCCATGCGATCTGACAAGTCCCCCGCAGCCGTTGCTCTGGAAACGGCGACATCTTCCAGACCCCCATTCCCATACGAGGTTATGTCATCTCCTCAAATAGCTGTGAACATCTCCCAGGCTGTATTGAGCAAGTTCATCCAGCCAGTGATGCAATAAAGGATGAAGACACTCTCGATGTCTTCTGGATGCAGCATATCGTCGGTCTGGCATGGACTTCCTATGCAATCTCTCATGCTTCTCATCCACGCCACCTAGCAGGGCGTGCATCATAGGGCAGGTACTCGTAAAACGAGTCGGACATCATGCCTAGCATGCAGGTGTCGAGAAGTTATTTAAAGTTCTACGTTTAGACATCTCACACACCTGGAAGTCTTATCTCATTATAATACCTATCGAACACTTCCATGATGCGGTGCACGGCATCATACATACCACTTTGGATCCTTGGTGAGTTGTGATAGATGCGTGAATTCCATGGTCAGAGAGTCGATGTCAATAAGCAAACCAAAGTCAAGTGTCTCCTTGATCGAGGCCTCCGAACGCTAGATGAATATCCCAGCGGATAACAGGCATGCGATTGGGAGTGGTCAAACACGACGTAGAGGATGTTCCCCAGCCCGATAGCTTTGGCAAGGAGGGTTGGCTATTTAGATCATACACCGAAAAGACTCTTTTTGACTTCTTCTTGCCAGGACTTCTGCCTTTTGCTAATATCGCTCCAAAAGGATGCCCCTGAAAAATCATGCTGGGACCCTGGTCAACTAGTTATTGACAGGGCCAGAAGGTAGAGGATTGATTCATTGATCCCACAGAGTGTCTGTCTTTCCTTGTAGTTTCTTCCATTCGAACCTGACCCCATCGGGGGTAGCCTTGAATTATTTCGGCTGGGATTGGCATATACAAGTCGATAAAACAAGACAGGTTATCACCTTTTTCTCAACGACAACATGGCCGTAACACTTTTGATATGCTGCACTAGATATCGGGCTGCTAGCTTAGTCGTTAGTTACCGTTGAGCAACTGATGGTTGAACAGAGAGAGCTTTTTATCAATGCATCCATCATGTTCTCGCCAGGATCATGGACTTGGTCAAGCCACCCTGGAACAAGGATCATAACATATCATGAGTGAAATATAGTTAACGGAACCGGTGTTCATTGTTTTAGTTTCGTGACTTCGGATTGATATTGATTCGCCACGATATTCAAGCCAACATAACGTAACTACCCAGATCACAGTTATATGCAGTGCGGAAAGGCGACATCCAAGTAACTAATTAACCTGGACATATCAATTTGGGCTCCGAAATGAAGACTTTTCTTTCTCAAGTTTGCAGACGGGTTTTTAGGTTATTTGGTTTCCGCTCTTTTGGCAGGTAATTTTTGAAATCTCTCTCGAAGAACCAAAATCAAGTTCATCCATTGGGTGCGGGCGTCTCCCGGCCGAGTTCCAGAGACTGGTTAGGCGTGTTGCCCTACGACAGGCCTCTAAACGAGGGGGCATCTGGTGCCTATCCACCCCCATAATATAGGCGCAAGTCTTAACGAAGCGTCATTAAGCGCTTAGGCAGATCTCCAATCATGCCCGGACTATTTCTAATTAACTCTGCTTCTCATTCTAAGCCACAATCTCTCTCCCCTTTGTCAACAACCTACAACCTCTCCTGCAATCCCGCTCATTCGTACAGGAACAATTCCTACCAATTGTCCGCAAAATACCCGCCCGTTTGTGTCTATTTCCAATCCGTCTATCCCTATCTATCTTTTCTTTGTGCTCACGGCTGCGACAGTCGTTGACTCGAGACTGGCTTCCTCCCTCGACCGCAAACTACTCCCTCCCCCTCCCAATCATGCTCTCCGTCCACAATCTCAGCCTCGATTCCGCAATTCCTTAAGACCAGATCGCGAGCACCCAGTGGCTCCAGTCGATCCTCTCGATCCTCCACCCTCGTTTTCCTCCTCAATTCCCTCCCCCCCTCCATTCACCGTGGTCCCCCCGTCACCGTTCCCATCATCCGATACCTCCACCTCCACATCCTGCGACACATCCTGCGATGTGGTTTCGGCCCTCCATCCTCGAGTCGCTGTAATATTGGGCGTTGATCGCCGCTGGTATATCCCCTTGTTATTCTGTCGGGGTCTCAGCGTCCTACCCGCAGCATGGTGGGGGCTACGATGTGCATTCATGTTCCTGGCAGAGCTTCTGCGTATCAGGCCCCAGTTTTGGCATGAGGGATGGACAGCAGCTATTGTGATGAGCACTTCGGGCGATTGGGATGTGGAGAGGAGGTTCAGAGTTATAGAAGTGGCATTGGCCATTATCTGGGTAAATCCTCCGCTATCTGCTGCTCCAATTCTCGTTGGATGTCATCATGAAAATCAACAGGATGACACAGATCAAAATGGATCCACAATGCTAATTTATTTCTGAATTACAGTGTTCAGCATCGGCATATTTGTTCTACTTCTTCACGGATTGTATGATGTCTAGATGGTGAGCTGGGTCTTTACCTGACAACCAGGAACAAACGAGCAAGTAAAATAACAAATCTCTGGGATTGACCCGGGAAACTAGGCTTCTTAATTATGCACCTCCTGCTGTTGTGATTCGACTTTTGGCTACAAATGGTCTTCTTGCCTACCTCACTTCATGGATTCTCTACCTATCAGGGGCATCCTCGGATCCCCGCCTCCTGCTTCCGGCATGGATATCAATCGCATCGGTTCGTGTTCCTTGAATTTATGCATGCGTCTGCCCCAGTTGGTAATAGATCTCTCTCATTCCCGAAACAGGTCCTCTCTTTTGTCTACCACATCACCCAGCGCCAAATTAATGTTAAGAAAGAAACATTTGCTACAATCTACGTCTTCTCAATTGCAAGCTTTATCAGTATGTGCTCTTTGCTTCTACAGCTGCACCTCACACGTGAGAATGAGCCTGAAGTCCCCTTATTCGTTATGGGTAAAAAGGCATTGGAAATTGGCACGGAAATAATTGCTGAATACAGGGTAGGAACTCCCTGTTTCCCACAATAAATTAATATTTATATTCTAACATTTGCAGCAGAACTGATTGGAGCGCTCTCTGCATGGGTGGCACGCACATGCACCAGCACACGTTGGCTACATATGCTGTTGGCTTTGTTCCAGTTCCGATAATTCTACGTTATCGTTGGTTTCTCACACTTTTTGGGTGGTTTCCTAAATAGATGCAGCAAATCACTTCGTGAACAATTCATTTGTGCCTTATTTTCTACCCATGCCAATTTTCAGTATGTCTGCATACGTTGGCTTTGTCGGTTCGCACTCTTTCATCCACCAATGGCCCCTGAACTCCTCTGTTATGACTAGACTATCAAGCAAAAGCATAAGAAGTGATATAAGGAGAAAGTAGTCATTAAATCTATTATCTAGCAAAATTTCCAAACTCTCAAACATGAATGAGGCCATCCTCTAACTTGGGTCCCTCTTCTCCAAGGAAATGTCTACAATAATTATACAGTCATAACGGTAAACATAACGCCAGCCCCAAAAAGCCACAGTCAGCCCGACCCATAACATTATCCAGAACTGTCCACCCTGTTCCGGGTCTATATTTTCCAACCCTTTTCCTTCGCGACCATGATTCTTACCCAAGCCAGGAATGCCGTCCCGGTAATCAACAACACGGCAACAAATAACTGCGCCTTCCAAAACACACTAGAGTAAATATCAAGAAGTGCGCCTGCGATCGGGTTGCCAATCAACAGTCCCAAGCCTGCGAACCAAAAACACATACCCATGCGTGTTCCCACGAGGGATAGATCAGGGCTAAGAGACACAATAACAGTTGGTGGGAGAGAGACAAGGGCGCCGGAGAAAACCCCATACAGACAGGAGAAAACAATAGAGCCCGCGATCGAGTGAATTCCCATCCAAGCAAACAGAAGAACAGCACAAGCGAATGAACAGGGAATCATTACATTCAAGGCACCAAAACGATCCGCCAGGAGACCGGGGATGATCCGACCGAAGATGGAACCAGCGTTGAGAATGGCTATCATGGAAAAAGCTAGGTCGTCACTGGCATGCAGCCTTACCTTTAGGTCCGTTGGGACGTAAAAGAAGGGGAAGTAAAGGCCAACGAAGACGAAGAATATGCCGAAGCTAAGGACTAGATATGGGATGTCGCGCACGGCAGATATATCAAGGAGTTTTTGAGTTTTGGGAGGGGGTGGTAGCCGGGACCTCAGGATGGCGATGGATACAATCAAACACCCAAGTGCTATGAATGCGATGATTCGCGTGGTCCAACCAAACCCGAGTTTGTCAATGAGTTTGCGAAATAAAATCGGATAAATCACCGCTCCTAATATCAGTCAGCTTCGGCGAACCCATAGATGATATGAGGGGGCCTCTCCTCGCACAAAAACTCACCGAGACTTCCTCCAGAGGCCGTGATACCGCTTGCCAACGCGCGCTTCGTTGTAAAGTACGTTGCCACAATGGCTACACTGGGCACAAACAAAAACGCACAGCCGATCCCGACAAGGACACCCTGTGCCAAGAAGAGCTGATAATACTCAGTGCTCAGAGAAGTCATCATCAGGCCGAAGACGACGCAAAAGCTGCCCGTGACGATGAGAAAGCGCAGATACCCCTTGTCAAAAATGGGGCCCGCGATAACACCAACGAGGAAGAGGAGAAACCCTTCGGTTGTCCCGATCCAGGAAATAGCTGATGGGGATTGCTGTGGTATGTATGTTGTTTTGTAATAAGTTTGATATACGCCGAAGGTATTGATGATTCCCCTACGAAATGGTCAGTTGTAGCCGCATATCCCCTCGCCCCTTTTTCATCCCATGGCATACGGCATACGCCAAATTATCCCCAATCACCACGTCTCAAAGGGGCAAATCACTCACCATGAGTTGAAAAATAGAAAGAAAGCGCCCAGAACCTGTAACCAAGCTTTGAAGCCGCCATTTGGTGGTGGTGGTGGTGGAAGCTTATTTGGCGCCGAGGATTTGTCTCCAATCGAGGGCTCTGTCACATTCTGCCCCTCAACATCACCATCCCCATGGTTCCCATGGGATTGCACGTCGTTTGGAATGGGTGCCATTGCACTTTTAGTGATGCTGACCTCGCTTCTACTGGATGAGCTCGAGGAAGTGGTATCTCGGCCATTGCTGTCTCCAGCCATTTGGTATAGCCGAGCCGTGGCCGTTTAACTTCCTGTTGGGGGAGAGTTATTGTATGTGAGGAAGAAAAGAGTAGAGTCAGCGTCCGCTCAATCTGTGGACTAATATGAAAGGGATAGGGTAAATTGTGGATAAGTTTCGGTGGATCTCTTGGGTATCTCTGGCATGTCCAGCGATCTACATAGTGAAATGAAGGAACCAACAACCAAACCAACATGGGAAGCAGATGAATTAATAATAATGCATGAATTAGTAAGATAAACGAGCTCTCAGGGATTATTTTATACAACGGAATGAATACCAGGCCAGGAGGGGAAACGGGTTAATACGTGCTCGGCTCTGCTTTTCCAACCCCAGCTACCGACGGTATGTGTAACTGGATATTCCAGCTACGGCATATTTGCTTTTCTCTTCATGTCTTCTAGAACTCTGAAAGATCCCCGCCCATGTCTGACTCGTCAGGTAGTGCTGTGCTGTGCATACACTCAGTATACCAACTGATACAACTTCCAACACGTTGGGGTTTGTTTTCCATGCCTTTAGTTACAAGAACGGTTTAAGAGATGACAGAAGAAAATTCATCATTCCCAAGCATCAGCTCTAAGAAAGAAAGAAAGAAAGCTGACAAATACAGACAAAACTGCTCGAATTGCATCATTGTGGATGAAGTAGTTCGTTACCGAACAGCCATGACATGATGAATGAGACTAAAAGCGGAGTTAAACCTTGAGACAAGCTTTTTTTGATTTTGGCAATTTGTCGCTGGCTGATTATAATTTTTAGCGCCAATTAGTTAAAGCTTAACTATAATTTCCTTAAGATTTGCCGGACCCGAATCGACTGGGGGGTGCCTGGGTTGTGGCAGAAATTTTCTTCAGCGGGATCTACGATGGGCGTGTGTAACTTGCGCGTTTCAAGACAGATATATTCTATCCTGATAGCAATACTCGGTGCGCTTGGACGGGCGGCACCCACGGCCCAGTGGAATAGTGCTTGGGTGGGCGGGACGGATTGAGCCCCAGATCTTCCCCACGAGGTGGGGGGGAGGGGTCGGACGGGGAGAAAGCTGAGGCCATAAGTTTCTGGGCCTTGTGGGGCCTAGACAGGTTTGGGTTTCTTTCCTGCTTCTTGTGATTTCTGATGCCTGGCTCAGCAGAAAATGCAACCCTGTAAGGTTGGTGTCAGGAAATGTCGATCCGGGAGAACATCTCAGGGCGGCGGAGTTTTGCATCGGGTCGGTTGGAGAAATAATGGCCTAGGCTTTTTTTTTTCCCCGGTAGCACGAGGTGCCAGGAAGCGTCTTTACCACATAGCCGTTGGGTTATATTCCTTGTCTTGGAATATTATTCTAGCCTGTTGTCCCAATAAGCTATAACACTCTGCCAAAAAATTAACATCAGCGGGGCCAGAGGCTTTTTACTTTCACTGGAGCGTCCGTCTGCACGTTGACCCACGACACATGGAACCATCTGCATATCCAATTAATGGCTTTCTAAAATTTTGGCATCCAAATTCTCATTAATTCTCTCATATTGATTGTGGTTGTGGTTGATTCCCGAAATAGCACCTAAACCTGCATCCCTTAGAAATGGGAGGTAAAGGACGTGTGACAATCGGACATATTAGATCGTAAATAGAAACCCCCCTCAGAAAATTAACGTGGCAAGTAAACTGCCCTTATTCCCTCCTGAGCAACCTACTCCTCAAACACCAGAACTTTCTTCTTTTGGCCCAACTCGGGGTTGTGTGTTTTCTTGATTTCCCCGATTTCTCCCTGCAGTTTCGCTTCCAAGTCTTTAATCGCCTGCACTCTATCGGACATATTCAAGCGCCCGTAGTTTCAAAAGCCCTTCACATACCAGCTCGGTAAACCAGATGAGAAGTGCCGCTTGCTGTTCGGGCGTTCTTTTTTGAATACCGAATCAAGCGCCAGGGAAATTCGTTTTTCTTCGCGTTCAGAAGTGGAGTCCAGTTCCTCTTCACTCAATACTAGACTGGCACCAAAAGTATTCCGGGAGCGTTTTACTCGTTCCAGATCTGTGGGTTTATGATCGATTTCGAATCACACAGATAACTTTGGCACCAAACAGCCGGGCAAACTGGCAAACAAAATGGGCGATTGTCCCAGTCGCTGGGGTTTGTATGACCCAGTCGCCTGGGGACAGTGGATCGTAATCCTTCGGCTGCAAATAGGCAGGACTAACTCCCATGCGCAAAATATAGAACGTCAATATCATGAGGCATTTTTCAGCAGGTCGTCTTGCTCAAGAACTGCATGCGTTCGGAATGTGCCTCGACCGTGGTGGTTGAGAATGACAATGTCTCCAGGGCTAATGTCAGTCAAGGACTGGGGCGGCGCCATCCGAACCAGGAATCTGCAAAGTTTCTCCAGACCCCCGGTGTAACACTATTTTGAGCTTTAAAGGGTATTTCCCTTGTATTACGGCGATGTCAAGAGGGTTGATGGGTGCCGCCAGAAAACGGACAAGCACTTGTTTGGGGCTGCACTGTGTTAGCGGGATGCTAACTAGATGAACTGAATTCACAAGGTGGGTCTGAGGAGGACTCTTGGAAAGCTGGCCTTTGGGCCATTCTCTCGCTATTCCACACACCTCTAGATGGAAAAAGGGGGGGAAGAGTGTATCCAGGGGTGAGTTATTGGGTACAACAATATAGAACAACGTAAGGAGTTTGGAAGGGAATAGACGTAGATATTCCACTTTCCGGAATGAACAAGATACACTACAGATGGAGAGCAGGATGGAGAGCATCAGAGAATGCCAGAGGGCTGAAGATGCACAAGAAGAACAGACTGCGAAGCCTGAGGCTTGATGCCAAAGAATCCCGAAAATATTACTTTAGGGGGGTGGCAGGTCACATGACAGCGTAGACGCATAAATTTCCACAAGTTGGTTGTTGTTGTTGTTGCAACGAGTCAAAGAACATCGTCCAACGTGGGAAAACAGGCAGCAAATGGCATATGGAACCATGGGAAGAACCCCAGTTCCGTTGTTCGACCATGCGGAATCCCACATATAAAAAATTCTCATGCTACAATTTGCATCATCGCTGCCATCCTAATTCTGGGGCTGTTTCGCGAACCCGCCATTGTCGTGCGGTTGTGGTCGTCCACGACAGATACAAACACTATTTCGAAAAAAGCATTGCCATAGAAGCGCTCTTGTCAATGGATGTGGCTGTGGATGATACTTTGACAGAAGTTAGCCCTGCGGGAACTTCGGTTGCAGCATATCTAATATACGCACTTCTGGTAAATAATGGAAATCAATACAACTCCTAGCTCCATTTTCTATGCCGCATGGGGTATCATTTTCTCCCATCACACCGGTCTATCCTCAGTGGTTATGGCCACTACACTGTCTGGAAGGGTTACCCCAGTGGATGGGATCGAGGCAATGGAGGGTCCCAGTCTCACACTAGTACCGCAGCTTATTACCATCGAACAGGGCCGTCCCTTGCAGCAGGTTATCAAAACAGTGAACCATTCCCTATGGGACATTGTTCGATATTCCCAATATGGGCTTAAAAGGTCCATTAACGCTGGTGGCCACCAAGGCTCTGAACTATTCGACAACATGGTTAACATTGCTGTGAAGGAGGCAGATACCTCCGAGAATACAAAGCAAATTTTTCAGCTCTGGGGTCTTGCCCTGTCTGGCAAACGGAATTCACGACTCGCAATATTGAGGAGACAACTTCAGGAATAGAACTTCGTCTCTCATCTCGCGTGGTAAGGGCCCGTCTTGAGTTTCTCCTCGACCAATTCGCTCGCACAATCGAATATGCTGTAGAAAATCCCAACTTGCCAGTACAGTCCCTTTGAACTCGTCAGTGAGAGGGAAGCAGATTTCCTTTTGGCTGAATTTGCTCCACAACCCAACGCTCGGACGCTTCATGGTCAGTTTGAGTTGATGGCACAACGACATCCCTCGAAAATTGCAGTGCAATTTGAAACAAAAAGAGTTTATCAACTACCAACGGCTAGATGAAAGATCCAATCAAATGGCCAATTTTCTATCTACAATTGGCATTTCCAAGGGCGACATTATACCCCTGTTATTAGACAAATCCCCCCTAACCATAATTTCAATCCTCTCTCTCCTAAAGCTTGGAGCAGCTTGCCTTCCCCTCAGTCCTGAGAACCCTCTGGATAGGAATCTATTCGTGGCACTCGAAACTAACGCCAAAATAGCACTCACGGAAACAAAATACAGTGAATATTTTCCAGCAGAAAAATCAAGCTCTATATTTTGGATGAAGTTAACCTAGGGGATCACTCTGCATTGAAGCCAGATGTTGTTCACCCAGAAGATGTTGATATCTCATCTGTACGTTGGGAAGCACAGACGTTTAGAAGGCAGTTGTGGTCACTCACGGATCCTGCTCTGCGGTCATCAAATCCCTGCTCGAGTCGGAAGGGAAAGAGAACGGCAACTTCAAAACCCTGTTCCTTTCGAATTACGTTTTTGACGCATCTATCTATGACATTTTTCTACCCTTGCATAGAGGTGCTACCCTAGGCTTAGCCCAGGCGGATCGACTTGTGAATGATTTGGCTGAAGTCATCAACGAAATTCAGGTCGAGCACATGTTTTTGACGCCAACCGTGGCTCGTCTTCTCAAACCTGATGATGTCCCATTACCTGAGTCTTTTTCAGTTGGGGGAGAGCCAGTTACACAGGAGATTGTGGATATATGGGCTGACCGTATACAACTCAACAATGTCTATGGGCCAACAGAAACATCTGTTATGGTCACCCTAAAAAGGTGTTTCTCTGGCCTCTCGGGGAGGAACATTGGCAAAGCTCTTCCTTCCGCCTTCCCGGCCATCCTTCAAGCCACCGGTAAAAACCTGTCCCGTACGGTGCTGTTGGAGAACTTTGCATTTCTTGGGCCACAGCTAGCGGTGGGTTACCTGAAGAGGCCAGAAATTACAGAGAAGGCATTAGTGCAACTTGACCTCAAGGGCAATCGTCGAATCTATCGCACAGGCGATCTGGTTTGCTTCCTGCCGGGCAAAGAAATTGAGTATATGGGCCGAAAAGATGACCAAGTTAAAATTAATGGACACCGAATCGAACTTGGGGAGATCGAACATGCTATGCTCAAGACTGACGAAATGAAGGAATGCTGTGTCATTGTCGGGAACTGCGGAACCAAGGCTCACCTAGTTTCCTTCGTGGTATTTCAACCTTCCTCTCAAGATGGAGTCCTGACTTTGAAAGACTATTCCGAACAAGTCCTCCGACTAAGAGAGGGTCTTACCAGCTTACTCCCATATATGATTCCCAAGGCCGTTCTTCCTTTAGGCTCGATGCCACGAATGCCATCTGGGAAAAACAGAAAGCATTTGAAGATAATCTCTGAGTCGTTGAGCCTCCAGAATCTTGCGGAATACTCATTTGACGGAATAGCTGCCTCTGGGCCCCAATACATTGTCCCCGCTAGTACAGAGAAACAAAAGTCTTTGCAAGCAGCATGGGCCGCTATCTTACACATTTCTACTGATACATATGGTCTCGAGGCAAACTTTCTAAGCCTAGGGGGTGACTATATTGCTGCCATTAATATCGTCAGCCACCTTCACAAGGATGGACACCTAATATCTGTAGGAGACATTCTCAAGTTCCCAAATCTCAAAGGGAAGACGGATCGCATGCGCGAAGAAAACGTCAAAGATACGAATGTGGAAAGACCATCTTCAAGGCTCCACATGAGATTCGATCTGCCATTTCAACATCTGGCCTTTTCCCTAAAGTGGATCGTCATGGCGGAGTCGCAGGTGACCATGCCACAGCCGTATGCGCTTGAAATGGAAGTTGCGAAGATGGCCAGTGGTGGACACAGGTTCAAGTTTACGTTTGATGACCTGGCTAAGTAGGGAGGAGGCGGAGAGAGCTTGTATTGCTATGGAGGAGATGCTGGTCAGGGCTGTTGGGATGGGGTCGGGGAATGAGAAAGAGGGCCGGGTTCGGGATATGAGGATTGGGGAGTTGGTTGAGGGGATTGTTGCGTGAAGGCTTGAGTTGCATTCGGGGTGTTTCCTTTCCCCTTTTGCTTATATTTTCCACCCTTCTTCTCTGGTTCCGGCTTTCAGGGGCTTTCTCATTGTTGTTAAAGACTTATTTGTTGGTCATGCAATGCAGAGACGACATAGAACATTCATACATTATTAGACAGCAGACTTAGATTATAAACATGGACGATAGACAAATGAATTTTTCCCCTCGCTGATATCCTTCAAATATCATCCTCATGTTCTTCTCTTACTGTGAAGAAAAAAGCTTGAACTGGAGGACTGGAACGGTTTCATATACATATCATATACATACTGTTATTGATACTCTCCTTTGCCCCTTTCCTCGTACGTCTGCAATAAAAAGAAAAATATTTATATTCTTCCATTTTCAAAGATAATTCTCCTCCTTTCAACTTGACGAAACAATAAAATAATGACATAATCCACCACGGTCCTATCACGTGACCAACACCCAGATTAGGCCGAAGCAGATTGGCTAAGCTGGCCAGTTTCTCATGAATCAAACGTCCCTCCCGAGATTTCCAACTGATCAAAAGATCAATTCAAAACATTCTAAGTTAACTAGATCTTAACCTAAAATTATCTCACACTCAGCAGTAGATAATGAAATGGAATCAATTAATACACTCAGGTTTCAAACCAGCTTATTATATTTAAATTGCAATAACTAGTTGCATCTTATGATGCTTATGAGCAAGCATTGACCTAAACTTTGCTGATAAGATATGAGAGTTTAAATCACAGTTTGTTTAATGAGCCTAGCAGATGAAATAGCAAACTCTACAGATTTTTCTTATTCAATTCTCTTTACATTGAATTTAATGATTAATATTTGATATATTTTTCCTTCTTCTCTTATCATAGCATATATATTCTGAAATTACTTTTATATATGATAAGATTAATTAACTCATATTTAAAGTAATTAAAAACTATTAAATTTTTTAAGTAAAAAATTAAATATTTTAAGTTGAATACTACATTTTTAAATAACTTAATTAAGTTATTAATAATTATATTATTAATAATAAAGTTTTTTTTAAATAATTAAGTTTTAAAACTTCTATATATAGTAAAATAAATATTCAAAAATTAAACTTTTTAATTATATTAAATTTAAGTTATATTTTACTATTTAATTAAATCTTATATCTTAAACTATAAAATATCAATATCTAAAAATTAAAAAAATATAGAATATTATTCTGACTGAAAATTCAATTAAATTTAAATATAAAATAATTATTTTACTTATTTAAAATAAAAATAAAATAATTTATTCTTACTAAAGTAAATAAATTCATGAGTTATTTTAATTTTATTTTATAATTTAACTAATTGTTAATAACTATTTAATTTTAATTATTTAATGAATCTATTTAATTAAATTTTTGAAAAAATTTTGATCTTTAAAAATAATATATAAGAATAAAACTTAATCTAATATACTATCTATATTGATTATAATCATTTGCTTATAAATTTTAAATTATAAGAGCTTTAATTCATTATATTATTTATATATTTTTTCATAATATAGAAGTTTAATTTAATGAATAAATTAAAAAAGAGCAGTTTTAATTCTATACATTTATATCTCAGTATATATTCAGCACTTATCTACTTTAGCTATTGTAGATAATATTCCATATATAAAGTCTAAATTATTAGCTGTATTTTTGATCATATGAAACGTGATGCTGATTTGAAAACAAAAACTACCAGAATCTGAAAAAACTGCTCTTGTACAGTGAATTCTATCCATGGATCAACATAGCCTTTCTTCTGGAACTTTTCCCCTTACGAAGTCTGTGTACGACACTTAAACAGCGCTTGCACGTCTGGGACCTTATGGCAAAAACCAAGCAAATCAATTAAAGATTACTAAATAGAGTTATATGTCACATGAAGAAGTAGTGTGTCTTAGTTCGTTGGTGTGTCTTAGTTCAAGACGTTAGTTAGTATTAATAATATTTATAATAATAACTAACTAGTTAGTTAACTAATAAAGCCGCATTATAAGGTTTACTTTATTAAAGTTATAATTATCATTAATCTGAATCTTATACTTAATAGTTACAGTTTTGAAATTTTAAAATCACTTCTCAATAATTCTATTCTTATAATTTCCACTTAGTTATGATTGTAACGTTTAAAATAGTAGTATTTAAGATTTATATAAAAACCTTAGTTCTGGTTAATATGAGAGATATTAAACATGAATCATGCTCTTAGTAAGCATCAGCTGAGAAGATGATTTTATTTAATTAAAATTCATTAATCTTGCAAGATCTCTTTTATCCCCAGTTACTTAGTTTGACTTTCCATATAAATTCATATATAATTCAACCCTTCAGTCAATTATACAGAATAGTATAGAATATATTAAATATATATACAACATCAAACATTGTGAAGTACTCTCTTTCTTTTTAATAGCAGATATCATGCGTTGAATTCTTTTCTTTATTCCCATAGAGTGAGTTTCTTGCATTTTTACGATGAATTGATGAACTAGATTAGATATTTGAAGATATTTTGAATTAAAATCCCTCTCGGTCGGTTGGGAATTCCTTTCGCTTGTAGACTACGTTGAATAAGGCGCCAGAATACAGGTGCAAAACCAAAAAGTGTGCAAGAAAATAATCCCGTATTCAAAGATATTAATCACATTGGCATACTAGTAGGTAATAACATCAGCAGACCACAGTGAGAGCCTAGAGTCTCAAAACAGAGAGCATTATAACGCTGATCGAAGAAAAGAAAAACGTATTATCTCACTGACCATGCAAGCTTAAGTTAAGAAAATAATACGAGTCAGCTCCAGCAGCTTGGCCCAAGGCTTCCCTTTCTCCATTGGAAATTTGTTTTGTAAAAAGTAGTAAAAATAAGATCAACCACTGCCTATTCATTCCTCGGAGTTACGGATAAAACGACTTAACACAAAAGGAAAGCATTTCCCACGTCATCCGACCCTTGAAGAACAATCAAACGAGTTGTAAAGAAGAAGTAAAAAACAATTCCCGGATCATGGGGGTGTATCTCATCAACGCCTCGTCCCGTCATCATCCCGTGCTTATTCGAATGGAAAGAGTCAAGTAAAGCTTCCCACTCCCATGTAGCGGGTGTTTGTTTCCAGAATCACACAGCCAGGTGGTACGTGAAGCCGACAATGCTTCCGCTACATCCAGACCACTCAAACCAGAGGGTAAAAAAGTTTACATAAAAAGCTAATACCGGCAAGAAGCAACCCGTAAATCGATACCGGATAAGAGCATTCTCTGCAGGCGAGAATGGACTCCCCAGTCAGCGAACAAAGGCGACGAACGACATTGCTTCTCGATCCTCTGGAGTGGGCTGGGAAGACGAAAGCGGGACGGGCGTGATGAGCTGACTTAGAACCCATGGACCTAAAAAGATGTGAGGATTGGGTTAGATGGTTTGTTGCGAAAGGTGGAGATTTTGAATTTTTTGGTTGGAGGTGGGGGGGGGGGAATGAATCAAGTGGGGTATACATACCTTTATAGTTTTGGCGTCGAGCTCAAGCCCTTCCTTTTTATCGACCAAAAATTCTTGGACATCCTTGCGCTGATCCCCCTGGAGCTGGATCACCTCGCCCATCTCACTGTCATTGACGATGGTGCCATTGCAGGCTATTTGATATGGTCAGCAACGACGTTACAGTAAAGACGATGAAACATGCAAGGAAAGAAAACACACCAAACTTCTTCTTGATGACCTTGAGGATTTTCTTTTGGTCGAACTTTTTCGGGAGACCTTGAACAGTTGTCAGAGTCTTACGACCATTGCGTTCTATTGAGACTAGTCAGCATGACCACACCGTGGAAGATAGATAGGTACCCGTTGACAGAAAAACAGGCAAGAGAGGATGTTACAAGAGAGTGACATACGCTGAATCCGTATATGGATATAATTTTGAGACTGTTTTGTATCGCCGGTGTCTTCGTCAGCTTCGGCGAAGGGGTCTGTTGGCAAGGCACGTGGTTGATGTTAGTTCAGTTGAGTTCAGCTGGTCTTGATATATATATGTGTGTGTGTGTGTGTGTGTGTGTGTGATTGTTTTGAGCCAGTTATAGAATAAGCTGACGGCTACCCCGCTATTTCTCAAAGCGCTAGTCTGCCGTGGCCCAGAACAACCACCACACACGAAAACACCGATGCTCTTGAGGGGAATGATTCTCCAGCACTAGTGACAAATAGAAGGGGCCCTGTCATCCAGTTGCAGGTATACATATGGATAGTGTTGTGGAGAGGGACTGGCTGGATGCGTTGGAGCGGTAGGAGACAGCAAAGGACATCCATCATATTTCATGCAGGGCGGCGTGGCAACTTACCGAAGGTCTTGAGGTTTTCGATTGACATAAACCCGTTCTTTGTCACGACGGACTTAAAAAAAAAAAAGGGAAGTGGTTTTGGGAGGTGAGGTCAAGTGGGACAGGAGAGTGGCGTGTTGTGGTGCAGAGACAAGCAGCGGATATGCGCGTGGTAGCAGCGGAGAACAGAGAGTAGTGTGTGAGAGAGAGAGAAAGAGAGAGAGAGAGAGAGAGAGAGAGAGAGAGTTTGGAGAGAGAGAGAGAGTTTGGAGAGAGACTGATGAAGTTTGTTGTTGTGGGAGGAAGAAAGAAAACTGCACGCGCAGGATCGAGGATCCATTTAAGCTGCGAGGGGGGGCGCCCGCGGGTGACTCAGCGCTGACTCAGCAGGTGGCTGACTGGGCACAAGTTACCACTCGGGCTGAGCAAGTCACTACCAGGTACCATTGGATACAAAAGTAGGGGGCGAGTGACGTCAGAGTGACGGGGATTGGCCAGCCCCCTTGGTGGGTTTCGCCGTCGATGCAAGCAGATTCTACGAGATTCGTTGAGACGGAGAAACAACACGGCAGGATAACTCAGCATAGCGGTAAAGAGGGAAGAAAGAGAATAGCCATGCGTTGTATTGCTGACTCTTCTCTGATGACTTCAGTGGAGGGAGATCTCTCCCCGTAGACAATCTACCGTCCAACTTCTCGTAATAACGATCGATACAGTGCTCCGTTCAGGTAAAGCATATGCAGATGTAGCCCAGCTTCACCTGCGCAACAATCAAACCGGGAGTTATACACCGGCAAATAGCAGCTCTAATAGTACAACAAAATAAAAGAAAAAGAAAAGGAAAAAGAAAAGGAAAAAGAAAAGGAAAAGGAAAAGGAAAGGGGGAAAAAAAAAAGAAAGAAAGAAAAAGAAAAAAAAGAAAAAAAGGAAAAAAGAAAAAATCCGTTCCTATCCCTCCACCGCCTGTCTCCTCAAATCCAAATACTTAGCCGCGTAGTCATTCGCCAACACCCGATCTCCAGAGAGACGCATCACCGTCGCTTTCTTCGCCATCATCTCGCATTGGCCCTGCACATCCTCCATGTTCGAAAACTCCCCAAATGCACAGTCGATAAACTCCACCGCACGCGCCATGTGCTCCTTCTGTCGCACTTTGTCCCGCTGCGCCTGGCCCGCCAGTCCCATGCTGGCATCAGCTAGCAGTGCATATGTACGTGCGGCGAGATAGGAGTCTTCGCATTCGAGAACTTGTGGGACAATGCTATCCAGGATCTCAAGAGCGGCCTCGAATTCTTTGAACGTCATCAGGATGACGGAGAGCACGCCGATAGCCTCCCATAGGCCCGGGAGATATCGGGACTGATAGGCGATATGGGCTGCTCTCATCGCCAACGAGAATCCCCGTTCTGGTTGGTGGGTCTGGTCGAAGACTCTTGCTTTGGCAACCAGGAGTTTGACCTGGGTGGCGACATCGAAATTCTCCTGTCGTATGGATTGGGCGATTTCTTCGATTATTTTAAGCGCGGCTGCGTAGTTGCCTTTCCGCATCTGGAAATCAACCTCCAGGAAGGACAGCGTCATGGCTAGTTCTATATCTGGGGGTGCGCACGCATGGAGTTGCGGTATGAGCTCTTCTACTGCCAACTTATCATCCCTGCCAAAATATGTCAGTCAAACCATGATATCCAATCCAAGGTCGTTTTTGGCTGAAGAAAGAGAAAAGCTAATAAAAAATAGAAAAAAAGGGGACATACCTATGTAGCTGTCTTTGCAACTTCAAAAGTCCACAAAAAAAGGCCCAATGCTGCTGGTATTTCAGAACATTAAGCGCATCAGAAGGCACCTCATTTAACCGGGCCATCGATTTAAAATAGCTTCCTTTCGTAGCCAACTTCCAATTGGTCAGCAGTGAACTTCCTTGGCTCGTTGCTGGGTTGGAATTTAATATTTACCAGCAGACTACTGCGACAGGTCGCCCTAAAATTATCGTCGAAGGGAGCTTGCTTTGCATAACATTCCCGAAAGATCTCGCAATTCGACCAGGCAAGATGCGCAAGCCCTTTGAGTTAGAAGCCATCAGCAAAGCCGCCGTCCAGCTCGAGATTTAAGGTGAGGTTTGGGAGCAAATTTACCTATTCTGACATATACTGATGCTTGTAACATAAGCTGTGGCCCAATTGGCTGGCGCGCTCCCTTATTCACTATGAGAAACGAGGCCTTGACGATGTGTTCAAACGCCGACGCCACGCTCTCGCCCTGTTAGAAAAATTAGAGGTAAGCCAGTCGGTATTTCACACCGTAAAAGTAAAATAAACAGTAATCGTACATGCTGTAACTCCAACTTAGCTTCACTGAGCATCGAAGTACCCATCAGACTCCACATATCTATCTCTTTAGACTTTGCTTGGAGAAATGCCAGCGTTTCCTTCTCACTCCCGAGCATCCTCGTATTCTGCACATCTCTCATTTCATCTGGGAAGGCTTTCCCGAAGTGGTAGACCCAGCTCATGCAGAAATTGAGGCAGCTCATATCATGGGTCTCTCGGGCAATCGAAATGGCCTCTTGCATGGCAGAGACAGCTTCCCCATGGCAGCCAAAGTCGGCTTGGAGGATGGCAAGGTTGAGAAGAGCGTACTGATAAAATGTTCTGTCACGATTTTGCATTGTGTAGTCAAAGTAGCGATGTAGATGGTCGAACGAGGAGGAATAATCTCCTGCTCTCCAAGAATCGAGGAATCTTGAGGGTCCTGGATCAGAATTGGCGATATAAGGGAGGTTTCAGGGGTGGAAAAACAATAAAACTACCTACTTTATATAATGTTGCGAGCTTGGCATAGACACGCCGGATGCGATCATCTGTTCTAGACGCGACTTCATCTCTTCTGTAATCCTGCACCCGATGCCTTTTGACGAGAAACTAGCGTTAGCAAAGCCTGAGCTCCAAATCTCAGCAAAAACCAGCGCAGATAAAATTATCTGCAGGACATACTCTGCATCTCCCCGACCTGGAAATCCAACAACCGCTCAATATCCCTCGTACTCATCCCGACCTCCACATCCTTCCCTTCCTCCAACTCACCGTACACAACCTTGGCCAGCGGACTCGTCAAATCCAAGCCCAGCTCGACCAAATTAATGTCCACCGCCATCTGGCTATCCAGCGGATTCCTCTTCGCCCACAGCTGGTACGTTGGTAGCCGATATTTGATAAAGCCCCTCCACAGCGCCATGGCATCGTGGAATTGTAGACGGGAGTACTCGAGCTGGGCGCGTCGAACAAAGGCACCCAGCGGCGAGGAGCGGGAGAGCAGCATACGACCTGTCTTGGGAGCAATGCCATTATCTCGATTATAGATCTGCTCTTCGCGCGTCTTCATCAGCATCTCTGATATGCAACTGAAGAAGTCGTCGAGCTCATCGGAGCAGTTAAGATGCCATAGTTTCTTCAGCAAGAGATCCCAGACAGTTCTACCGGGGATTGAAGAAGCTAGGTGTAATGTGGCTGCTTCAAAGTCCTGAATGGGTATGGCATGTCTTTTGTCTTGGGAAGTGGTGAGAGCTGAGGGTCTGAGGGGAAGGAGATGGGAGATGAGAAACGAGAGGACAGGGACAATGGCGGAGTTGGGGACTGCGCCTTCTGTGTAGACGGAGACGAGAGCAAGGAGGGCTATTTTGGAGGGGGTGAGATATCGTCCCATCTTGACGATTGATTCATTAAGGGGGTGGTGGTTGTTTGTATAGGGAATCCGCCATTACAGGGGTTTGGACATGCCGGCGGAGACGGTAAACGGAACTTTCTGAGAGACAAAGGGCAAATCTGGGTAAATATCTTCCGCTCTGTTTATCCGAAGACAGTCTTCGCATTACTACTATCTGGCGTTTAATTGTCCATCCCATGCCTCAGAAATCGCATCATGATGTCCAGTAGTTGCAGTTGTTGCAGTCTAAGTGGTTGATGCCGTTCAGTATTGCGGCAGAATGAGCTCCGATGCCAAACCCTGACTAATCGATCTCCGCCCACCGATCCAATTGCTCCCCCGCCAAACACCGCCAAACTCTCCTCTACAGAAATATCTATATCTATCAATTTATTTGTATATATCCCAATTGCCCTCCACGTCCGCTAAATACCCCTCTATACCCCCCATCCATAGACATGTCTGAACCCATAACCACCAGCAATCTGGAGAGTATTCTTCCCCTTGTTGCGCGGGGTAAAGTCCGTGATCTATACGAAGTCAACCCGCACACTCTCCTCTTCGTAGCTACAGACCGCATCTCCGCCTACGACGTGATCATGGAAAACGTATATCCCAAACCTCCATTGCCTTGAGAAATGAAAAGAAAAGTTAAAAAAAAAAAAAAAAAAGTGTGTAATAAATGATACAAATCCCTACTTTAACTAACCCATATACCTCCTCCATTGAAACCAGCCAATTCCCAATAAAGGCGTCCTCCTCACCCTCCTGACAACCCACTGGTTCAAAATCCTCTCCGCTGCCGTCCCAACCTTGCGCACACACTTCCTCACCCTCGATCTGCCCCCTCAGATCCCCGAATCCCTCCGACCAACCCTGCAAACCCGCAGCATGCAAGTACGCAAGCTGAAAGTCTTCCCCATAGAAGCTATAGTGCGCGGCTACATCACCGGCTCAGCCTGGAAGGAATACCAGACATCCGGTACTGTGCACGGCATAAAGATGCCGGAGGGGCTGAAGGAGAGTCAGCGTTTCCCAGATGGTGCCATATATACACCAAGCACTAAGGCGGAGCAGGGGAAGCATGATGAGAATATCCATCCCGATCAGGGTACCATACCACACATATCTTCCTTCCTCCTCTTTCCCTTTCCTTTTCCCTTTCATTTCTCAAATAGCTAACACGAAGCAACCGCAGCCGTAACCATTGTAGGCCCCAAATACGCCCGCATCATCTCCACACTAGCCCTAAAACTCTACGAAACCGCACACGCCCACGCACTCTCACGCGGCCTCATCATCGCGGATACCAAGTTCGAATTCGGCCTCGACACGGCGACGGATGAAGTTGTGCTAGTTGATGAGGTGCTGACGCCGGACTCGTCGCGGTTCTGGGCGGCGGAGAATTATCAGGTTGGCAAGTCGCAGGAGAGCTTTGATAAGCAGTTCTTGCGCGATTGGCTGGTCAAGAACGGGCTAAAGGGGAAGGAAGGGGTGAAGATGGACGAAGAGTTGGTAAGGAGGACTGGGGAGAAGTATCGGGAAGCGTATGAGAGGATTACGGGGGAGAAGGTGGATTTCTAATACATCAGGGGTGGTGGAATTGGGGAGCGGATGGAACAGCATGTAGGCGTTACGGGTGTACTATTTTTCATATCAAATGTAATATCTTCATTTGCGCTTAGAAGATGGGGGGGAAGTCTGGAGCGTTAAATAGATATTCATGTTGCATATTTGCATATTGCATACCTTTCAAAGCTTAGTTCATTTCAATAATTAAGAACGCCAAAAAATGCTCGTGCTTCAGACGCAGTAACTAAAATAACTAGATGTATGCACACATAGTATGCCGAATTTCAAAATAATACACAAATGCGAGACCAATCACCCAACCCCTTCCCAACGCGCCTTGAACTATTTATCTGTATTGTGCCAACCCATAAAACTAAAAGGAATCCTTCTCCCCTCCAGCATCCCCCTCATCTTTCCGCTTCTTCAACCCCTTCAACCTACTCAACGCCTCCCCCTCCTGCTCCGCCAAAGACGGCCTCTCAATACCAGCAGCCGCCCACTCCTTGCCCGTCATCTGCAATGCATTCAACCCACACACCCTCCTCTCCTCCTCCATTTCCTCCTCCGACAACCCATTCGTCGCCCACATCCGATGAATGCGCAAATCAAACGGCCCCTCAACACGATCCGTCAATCCAATGCCGATAGACTTGATGCGCTGCCGTAGCAAACTCGTCTGCGGCTCGACCGCGAAGCCCAGGTTTGTGCGCACAAAGTCGTTCCAGCGGATTAGGACTGTTTCCCAGCCTGTGGAGTCGGGATTGGTGGTTGGGTCGGTTGTGTGGGAGTATGCATTGGATGGGTAGGATGGGTTTTCGGCGGGTAAGTCGGCTAGGGCGGCGGGGACGACTTCGCCTTGTTCAGAGGAATAGGATGTTATATCTTCGGGCGAGGAGGATGATGCGGAGGACAAGCGGGGAGTTCGGTGGTGGTGGGTAAAGAGACGGTGTTGATGGATGTCGGATTCAACGATGGAATCGGTCTGGATGTTCACTTTGTATCTGCGTCCGTCGGACTTGACCCGTAATGCAAGGTAGGTATACGGGTCCACGTCCCAGTACAGGCGGCCGAATAGCCAGAAGCCCCTGTCTTGGTTGCGGAAAGCAGCGTAGCCTGTTGTCGCAACGCATATATGTCATTAAACCTAATAACCTCCTGTATGGGGAATTTCTAATAATATTGGAAGACTCCACATACCCGACCTCTGAATCTTCCAATTCTGTGGCAGCTTGGTGGATATGGTCCCATGAAAGCGGGCGTGTGCGGGGGTATTCGTGGCGGGGTCAGCGGGGACGTAATCTAGGTTTGCGGTGCTGTAACCGCCAACAGCACGATCTGCCATGGTCTTGCAGGCTGCGACAGTGTTTTGGTCTGTGAAATCGAGGAGGTAGTAGGGCTTATATGGGACGGAGAGGGTTTCGAGGTTCCATGCTAGATAAGTTGCCCATGTCAGCACTCAGTCCACTTGGAGCTGGTTTCCCATTTCATTTTCAATGGCAAGAGGATGACGCGGTATTAATCGGTTCAGAGATATATCCCTTAGTTGATTAGTTCTACCTACCCATCTTCGTGAACCGCGCCAGCTCCTCCGCACTCCGCTTGACGAAGCCCGGTCGCTGGGCGAGGCATTTTGCGGTGGGAATCATTTGACCACCAATTAAATAAAAGAGTCAGGCGTCAAGATGTATCGAAAATGGAGTTAGAACAACATCCCCAAGCCTATATGTATCTGTCCCTATGTGGTTATAGTTATATATCAAAACATGCTGATGTTACTCCGCGCTGAATAATTTATTAGAACTTGACCGATGGAGATGATGACTTCACGGCTCGGTCACGTGTGTTGAGCTCTGTCGGGCAATAAGAGAATTTCCAAGGGCCGGGCATAGGAAGAGGTGGCAACATTATCAAGCCACTGATGAGAAGCAGAGAAATATCTACATGGCAAGATGTACAATTCTTTAACTCTGAAATGAAATGGGAAAGAGGAACAGCAAATTCCAATCTATTGAATCATAAGAACATGTCCTCCAAATTTATGACCCGAAACATATATAGCTTACATGTTCGAGCCACAACCGCCGCCTTCAATGGTTCGTATTATAATATAATTCGCATGTTGCGCGTAGTGTATATATGTACAGTTGTAGATGCATGTTCGATGAAACAAAGGTAGAGCCAGAAGAAGGAAAACACCACACCCTAAATATACAATACAGATAAATGGCTAAACCGGACTTTCCATAAACATGGCACATTCCAGCAGCAATCAATCCCTCGTCACCCTCGCCTCAAACAACCCCAAATTCACCGCAGTGTCGTTAACACCCATAACCGGGGCTGACTCTTCAAGCATCTCCCATGGGCGCAGCGGATAAGGACCCACATCCTGTCCCTGCTGCTGGAGCCGCAGATCCCCAACGAAAGAATTCGGATCGTTGCAGGGAATATGCAATGTTGCATTGTAAACGCTGCTAGGGGGGGTTGGGAGAGGTTGAAAGGAAGATATTGATGTTGTTGGTGTCATGTGTGATGGTGCTACTGAAGGTGCATTGTAATTGCTGTTGGGAGGGGTTGGGAGGGTTTGTGAGGATTCTGGTGTTGGTGCTGGTTCTGCTCCCTTTGCCGCTGCAGGCGTACTTGTAGGAGAAGACCCGGCTGCTGCTGCTGGTATGCTGCTAGCAGCTCCTGACGCAGGGGATGACTGTGTTGGTTGTTTAGGAGGAATAAAAGACGCAGCGATGTCAGTTGGGGGGATGGGACCGAAGAGGAAAAGTAGACGCGGTTGGTTCTGTGGGTGGATGTACGGAGGGCAGCGGTCCCGAAAGAAACAAGCGCATTGATGACGTGCTTCGTCGGGGATGGTGTCGACCAGTGTTGCGGCGACGTCTAGAGCTTGGGTTTGAAGGTTATTGGTTGCTTGTGAGGAGATATTGGTCAGTGAGTGGCTAAGAGGGACGGAGGGAACGTTCGTGGAGGATATGGTTTGGGATAACGCAATGCAGCTGATGGAGATCAGGAGCCGCGTTTGGTCAACTATGTCGGATTTTGAGAGCTTGCTCGGGTCAAGGTCCGAGCGGTGAATGGCGATGAGACGGAGCATAATGTATAACCAGAAGCGAATAGAAATTTCTTGTGTTGCTTGGGCTTCGCGTAGGTTGTTGATTTGGGCAGTATCCTGGCTAGAGTCAGTGTTTAAGATGCTGTTCTCTAGAGCTGTGATTTTTTGAAGCATAATGTTCATTTTGTCAACAAAAACTGGACCGAGTGAAAGGTTGCCTGCGTCTAGGATGCTGAACGATAATTCCTCCACTATGCGGAGATAGACAAGTGGCGACACGTCACTGGTCGCGATAGCGTCGGGCTCAGTCGGTGATGAGAGAGCTGGACGTGGAGCAATTAGAGATGTGAAGGTAATAGCTAACAGTTGTTCCTCAGCTCGTTGGCGAATCTTTGGGAAATGTCAGCATCATCATCATCATCATGAATAACTTAAGCTAGATGTTATGGTCTAGTATCTCACCTCCATTGCGGCATCTGCGTGCAACGTGCTCACAACATGAATCCAATCTGACAGGCCTTGCTGTATATCAGATTTCGCGGCTTCATAAACAAGATCATAAATACGTTTCTTGCTCTCAACGTCACTTTCCACAAATAATAACCGTAGCTTCATGAGACAAAAGGGACGAGAGAAATCGTTGATGGAGGCAATAGTCTCTTTCGCGGCGTCTAAGACTAATTCAAACTTAGTATCACAAAACTCGTAAAACTCGCGTCCAGTAACAAGTTTAACGCTTACCACTTCCATCCGGAATTGTCAACAACATGCTTAGTGCTTGGCTAGTGAACTTCATGCAATCAGGAAACTTCTCCAACAAGCGATCAGACCCATCCATGCCGAGAACATGTGGGTGTCGGACTGCGATTTCGCTCAGAAGGGGTTTAACCGAGTCACCCAATGGATCACCGCCTGCACGTTTCGGAGATTCCGCTATGGCCTGCGAAACCCCTGCCAATAAATCTTGCAAAAGACTAAGCGCTTGCGAAGGAAACAGTCTCACGTATTCTTGCTGGGCCATTTTGAACCGGTACGCAACCTGACCATGCAAACCTGTTAGCAACTACATGTACCGGGATGACGATTCAAATGCAGTTAACTCACTAGATCTTGCGCGCCACTGGCGTTGGCCAGCCGCTTATCTAAGAGCTGAATTAGACTCTGTCGGAATTCAGTCAAATCCGGGATCCCCTCTCGCAGGTCGCCAGTGCGCAGCAGATATTTAATAAGGACATAAAGAGACTGTAATGCAACGCAACCAACACCTATCAGCGGCGGCAGAAGGCTTGACAGATTCGGTCGAGGCGACGATTTTAGCACCGTAATGACCCATCTGATCATCAAGCGGTCAAAAAGCTTCGTATTAAAGGGCCTGAGTCGAACAAAATACCGCGCTGTCTCATGGGTGCATTGCTTTCCGTTTACACTGCCATATTCAAGTCTCTTGGACAGAGTGGTGAAGATTCGAGTCATCGTGACTTCATCCATAGTATTTCCCGACGCTAGCAGCTGGTCCAATGCGAGTCTAAACGTGCGACTGGGCGTGGCGGTGTTTATATCGGCGATGTCGTCAGATACCGGAGACGGAGCCTCCATGGAGAGTTGTTTTTCCCGTTCCATCTGATCTCGGCGGAGCATAGCAACGGAAGGCGCCTCGGTTGGAATTCTGACTCCGACCTCTAAAAGAGACGTTATCAAATGGTCAATGCGTGAATCTGCCGTTCTAATTCTGGCATATGAGATTACCAAGCTCTTGAAGAGGTCAGGTGTAGCACCGATGGCATTGAACGTGTCAAGGTGGTAGTTAAGAGCGTCGACAGCCGATATCAAAACTGTAACATTGTCGGACTCCGAAGCACATTTCAACACATCGGCAAACATGGACATATCATCAAGAGATTCAAGGACATATCGTACTTCAAAGAATTCCTGGGGAGTGAGTGAAACTATTCCGAAATCGTTTGTGAAATCCCAAGCAGTCCTGTAACATTATCAGAAAACACCATCAGAAGAGAGGAACCGTCGCCATGGGAAACTCACCTCATACCATCTCTGACATGATAGGCTACAACATCTCGAAGCCACTGCCCTATCTCACACTTCACTGTCCATGTTCCGGCAGAAAGATCCAAATCGTCTGTCATCTGCACGTCCGCATCCGTGCGGACCTCAGGAAACATTGTCGGGAGACGACGTTGAATTGATTGCTTTACAACTTCAATGGTCTCAGACTCCAGATCTACCTGAAATCCTGTCCTTGAAAGCAGAGTATTACGAAGATTCCAAACATGGCCGGGAAGACGACATGATGGAAGATTGCTGAGGAGACCAACGTCCCCAGGCATACGCTGGAAATCGAGTCAGTCAACAAGGATGATGATGATGTTAACGTTGCGATTCAAACACATACCTCCTTATTTTCAGAAACCCTGCTTAGTGCACCACGCGCGATGAGCCACTGCAAGTACTTGGACACGGAAAATGTCTGTGAACGGACCAATTCGCAAATGATATGGTATAGATCAACGAGGCGCACGCCGGACTTTTGGTGAGCTTGCGCGAGGAACGTGAAGAGGTACAAGTCAGTATCCATTCCTATCCTCCTCCATCTTCGGAAAAGCCGGACGGCTGTGTACGTTCGGGAGGTGCCATAGCGGAACGCAGTCGACGCCCACTCTAAGACCGTAGTGGCCACAGTGCTCGGATCAAGTGATAAATTCAACAAATCCGTAGCGAGAGTGGGAATATCGCTGGATGAGTCAAGAAGCTCGATTATGTGCTGAAGCGGTGAATTGCCCTTTGGTGCAGGTTCAACTTTGGCTCGAGATATCGATGCATTCCGCTCCTGGAGAGATGCAAAGTCCTTTTTATCCTCTGCGCTGTTCATATCTAGACATGATGATAATGTCGTTTCGTATTTGGCCCAGCATCGAGGAAGAATAAACGAAGAGGGGCAATGACGAACAATTTTTTTGATAAAGCGAGAGAGACGTCGAATGAGAGAATTTAGATGTCCGTTCTTGTTAATAAGGATAGCCTGCAACGTTAAATTAGTACAACATCAAGGAGCAACAAGGCAACAATAACACACTGTACTGAGCTTCTCCAACAGGCACTCTGCAAGTCGCTTGCCTCTTTTGCGGTACTTGACAACATGATCCCAATAGCTCCCAAGCATAAGGAGCCAGACAGGAAAGCTTGCCAACGAAGCCTTACTTGACGATGTGTGGAACCACTCCATAAAATGGTCATGGTCAACAAGATACTCGAGGAAAAGTCGACCAGTAAGTCTCAGGCTATGTTGAGTTAGTTCTCATCCCAAACTCCAAAACAAGAAGATATGCCACGGGGAGCAGCTGGGGATGCAATTACGCATAACAAAGTCTAATTTTCCAACCTTCATCCACCAAACTACCTAATACCCCCTCAATAAACTGCTGCACGTTTACCGTCCAGTCTCGCACCCATTTCGCCTCTAGACCACTTGCAACAGTAGCAGATGTTCCCTTCCTCCTAAATGCACGTAGTTCGTTGGCACCAACACACTTTGCCACCCAGAGAGCCCGAGAAATATGGACAGATTTCACAAGACAATGTTCGAGGAGCACTTTACCCCTGACCCCATGCGGAATAGTGCGACTTAGTCTGCGTAGCGGTACGGAGTCATTTGCCAGATCTCGCAGCCAAGTCTCACGCTTATTGTCAGTCAACGTGACCCGGGGCGGCGGCCGAAATGTCGACGGGGCAGTGACTCTATTGTGGTTCTGTCGTTGCTCGAGACTCGCAGCAAAGACGGATGACAAGACTTTCAATCCGGAACGGTGTTTGAATTGAGGATACAGAGTGGACCTTGCGCTAACACTTTCATTGGGAGACACCTGGACACGGTCATAGAAGCCATGCTTGATGGTGTGCTCAGAGAGCACGTCCTCGACCTGTGACCCTGTCCATGGGGAGAAATCCGCAAGTTCTGTACAAATTATACGTTAGCAATCAAGATTAGGTGGGCTTATATACAATATGATATCAAGAAGAAGGCAAAGCACATACTGTTGTCAGGGAACCGAGGCGCCTTGGTGGGTTTGAACATGCGATAAGGCGTTGTCTGCACCTCCAAACACCACGTATCATCCTTCGGTGCATCCGCGGCCGTTGGAGTGTCGTGTGGAGATCGTTCCTGCGGACTATACTGCCAAGGTCGAATAGGCAGCAGGGGTAGACCTGTAGACGGTGACCACTGAGAAGACTCCGATGCGCGCCGGGCTGCAGAGCTCGACATACCGCTCCGAAACGACCAGGGCGGGCGCAGGGACTGCTCATTCGGAGTGTGGTTCATTAAGTCCATGGGATTTATCGACTCTGGAACTTCACTTGCAGTGGAGGGTGTATTGTGTTGGGGATCTAGCGGCTGCTGGTGAATTGCAAGATATTGATTTTTGTTGTCCAGCGGCACCAGCGGAGTCGAGCTCTCACGAGTATCCAAGCACGGCCTTTTCGCAGGGGGTCCAGATCCATCATCACTCACCCTGTCAGTATCTGACTCTGCAGTAAGGTCGATAACTGAAATCACCTGAACGTCGGGGTCAATTGCAAGAGCGGGTGGAGGAGGCGCAGGCGCAGGCGCAGGAGCTAGGGGAGCGGGGGAGCCGGAGGGTGCTGAAACCCGGCTAGGGGAAACAGGATGACTCGTGGGACGGCGTGACGGCATTATCTACGGATCATAGCCCTCATCCCGATGTGATGGCGAACGTCGGGCTGTTCAGGCCGTTGTCGCAACGCAGGGCAAAATACGTAGAGATGATAGTCTGAGTTCAGTAGGCAAATACGACAGTAGAATCAGAGAAACTAGAGAGCAAATGCAAAAACACGAAAAGAGAAACAACAAACAACCATTAAATCTCCAGGAAGCAGAAAAAACAGCCATGAAGGGGTTTGAGCTCGGAGCAGAGGTGGTGGGAGTGGGTAAGACACTCATATATACATATCGGTGGTTGTTTGCGGTTGTTCGTCCCTTCAAGGGTCGGCTTAAGCTGCGAACTTCGGCAGCTGCGGCGGAATTGCGTCGAAGTCAGGTGAACAGCAAACAGCCGCAGCCAATAAAGGCGAACAGAGTCGCCCGGCTAGCTACATCAGCTACGTAAACTTGGTTGAAGAGAGTAACTCGCTACGTTATACCAAACGAATGCAATCTTTTATCGCCAAAGGCAAGCCAAATCCATCCGGGAAAAGCTAGGTATCCACGGGTCATCCGAAGCTAATTACTTTGATAGGCTCGGTTTGGCAGCGAGAGAGCTATTCCAACACCCAGAACTACGGATACCCCTCTCCCAGTATGTTCGTTTCCTGGCCTTATCCCTACTAAGGAAGCTCCTCTACGATTCATGATTGTCGTCGATCTCCTGCTGAGAATAGATGACTTGCCCGTTAGTTAAGTTACGGGCCCATCCGTTGTTAGCAGCTATTCCTCAACGTGATCTAACTGTCGTAAATCACCTCACGTCAAACTGCTGCCTCGTCTCACTTCCTCCTCTACGGCGATTCGCAGAAGATGCCTGTTTGTCATTCGAGAGCTTTATAAATTTCCCTCCTCACCGCTGCGGGATGATTGCTCAATTCCTCACTACGGAGAGCTAGTGGACGCTACCTCTACGCTTCTTTCCAAGTCTTATATTCATCGTTACTGAATGCTTTTGGCCTATTCCATGTTACCTTCATTGCTACAAATATCCATCTTTTGCCCTCCCACAGCCAGGCTTCTGAGGTCCTCGCGTATGTTTAAATGTTTGTATAAACATAACCTTGGTAGCTGGGTATATGCATACATTATATGTGTGCGGACATACATCACATCGACTGGAAGAACCGTCACATTGCCTGCGATCGATGTGGAAGGTCTGGAACAGAAGAAACCTGCCTTCTTTCACGGTCGGTTAAGATACTATGTTCAGCGAATAATGGATACATGGCCAAAGTGGATGGTAGGACCCATGTATGGATGTGCCTTGGGCCTCTGACCCCAGGTTCGCATGCGATTTTAAGCAAACGGCAACAAAACTGGCACATACATACATCCGGACATCCATTCAGCCCTGTTGGACCCGTCTCATCATCTGACCAATTATGAAATCTCTATGAACTAAATCAATAGGCAGCTGTTGCTATCTCTTGGGGTCGTTGTGATATGGAATTGATCACGCAGAGAAACAGGATTTTTCCCCATCGGAATATTCCCCTGCTAACCCAATGCATGGATGAATGGTATAGGTACAACCAGGCCCCAGTTTGCCGCGCGGCAATGGTCCATACGAGACTGAAGATCCATTCCGTGTCGTTCTCTTTTAGGCATGAGCCAGAACCCCAAATAGCGTTAGCCGAGCAGTTCCCAACAGTAATCCATGTTTTCTCCTTTCTTACCCTCCTCCGCGAGCACACACACACACACACACACACACATTCTCTCTCTCTTCTGCTCCGTAATATGCAGGTATGATGTATCCTTGGATGTTCAGCAGCTGCCCTCGGAGGTAGCTGCCTCAACATCCATGCAGTTTGGGTAACAATTTCCCGCTCTTCAGGTTGAACAAGACATGACATGGACATCAATGTATGCCTACTGCTTCTGCAAACCTATGTCCATAGATGTACAGATTTGCAAGCACATTGTCATCCATAGTGTTTTAGAGTCGACTATCAACCCTTAGCAGAGCCTAGATGGGCAGTCATGAAGCTGCTATGCAAAGATCCCAAGTTACATTACCCTCCCTGGAACTTCCAGTTCAGTCCTTGGTGTCCCTCCCTAAAGGGAATCGTCCAGCCAATATCTACCACCCCATTCCGCAAAGATCATGGCTGTACAACCCTCATTTCGGTCCATTCCAATCACTAGACCAGATAAAAGTATCGCAACGCCACTGATCGCCTGTCTTCTTAACTCCAGATGGGCCGAGGGGTCTAGCACAGATCCAGAACGACCGCCCACAGTTGATCCCTGCCTTTTTCGTTACAAGACTGATGCAAGGCTCATGATGTCCTGAGCACCTTGGCGCGGGCTTCTTCGTAAAGATTCTTGACCACGATTCTTTGTTGGCGATTGGATCATGCACGATGCAATCATCATTACTATCTCCACCGTTTGCCAGTGGCTCAGCCGCTTCTTGCTGTTGCCCTTGAGTTTCATCATCTTCGGGTCCACAACCGTCACCGGGTGGGCAAGAATAGGTGATGTCTAGAGGGCTTTTCGCTGCTTCTTGTTGTTCATTTCCAACTGCCACCGGATCTGAAACCTTCGGCGAATTCGTTTGATCATCTGCAGTAGAACCGGATCCTTTGAGACCAAAAAATCCTTTTAAGCTTTTTTGCCCTTTCGTCCGCGCGGTAGCGATGGCCGAAGACTGGCTTCGCTTCAAACGTTTAGATCGCGAAGTAGTACCATCATCTCCTTGTTGAGACCGTTTAGGTGTGGTAGAGGTACTGGGTGAAGCTGGCCCAGAAATGTTAGTTCCGAGGGTATCCTTCTGGGGTACCGGAGGGTTGGTGACGCCAGCAGAGTTTACGTCACCCTGGCTCGCTCCCTTCGAACTTTGTCGAAACAACATATCTCTGATACTTCTTCGCTGACAAAATTCAGGAATTAATCTACCCGAGAGTGGCAGGACGTCTGCGGACGAGTACTCCTTCTTCCGCTCTCCGTTTACAAACATACCATCTGGGTTCAAAACATCGAGGATGTGAACTTCCATGTCGTCGAGCGACACCTTGTCCTTGATATCAGCATAAACCGGACAGTGGTCAGAGCCCTATAATTATTCTGTTAGCCTTGCGTATATGTGGACAATGACAGGAGAACAAAATACCATTAGACCCTCCTGAATATTCGACGCACAAAACCAGTCTCGCATAATTAGACTGCAGAGGACATAATCGATTCGCGACCCATAATTTCCAGGTCTAGCATTGACCCTCTGCTCCCAGCAAGTATACATACCTCGTCGATCAGGGTGGTACTCTCTACACAAATCCACCAGGACGGGTGTTTCCCTTCCCTGGTCTCTATCTCCAATGACTTTCCCACCACTGACAAGCTGATTAAAGATACGACGAACGGGCGCTGATACAAATTCTGAATTTGTCGTCGTACCTTTCCTTATTTCTTCAAGGGCACGTGCTGAGTCGATCTCAGAGCCGGATATATTTAAGTCTCCCGTCAAAATCACTCGCTTCCCCATGCCAACTAGGTTCCGAACACGAGCATCGACCGCATTTACAAAGGCTTTTCGAAACCCATCTCGCATCTCGTCTCTGTTCGCAGGGCAATAGACACCAAGTAAAACGAAAGCTGGAAACTCTAATATCACACACCGTCCTTCAGAGTCCAGCGTGGCTGCATCTATATTTGAAAGTGCCAGCTGTTCAGGAGTGGGATAGCCACCAATCTGCTGCTCTTCCGGCATGTCACGAAAAGACGTAAGAGCAGGAAAAGGGCTAGTAGACGAAGACCCTGGTGGGCAAAGGATACCCGTGATTCCCTCTTCGGCCCTTATGGGGCAACATTTAGAGTTCCGTGTATATATGACAACTCCAGAATACCCTATTCACGAGTTAATACATATAGAACATATATATACCTGTTTTATATTAGAAGTGCATGGTAGACAGAATACAACGAGCCTTTTTTCTGCTTTGGGAGGCTAAAGAAACAATCCCAGCCATTGACAAGGACCATGTCATCTTGCAAATCCTTCTTTTGGACCTTTGCTTCCTGAAAGATGACTATGTCTGCTTCGAGGGCGTCAAACATCGCCTATGCATGGAGTATAAGAAATATATTCATATACAAAACTTTACGATTCAAAACTGAATGTATAATATGAATTACGTACTTCGAACGACCGCTTCTCCCTCCATGGGTGATACGCGAACGGGTTGCTAAAGACATCTCATTACTCTTTCTGTAACAAAGTCTGCTATATGTTAAAATCATAGCACTGACCGTATCCCATTAACTGCCATCATGGTATGTTAGCTATTTTCTATCCTACGAAGGATGTGGAGTGCAAATAAGCCATACCATTCCAAGTTGTTAACCGGACCATCTGTGACGCCTCCTTTTGAAGGAGCGCTGGTAGATGGTCGTTTTCAAAAGCATACAAGCACCATCGAATAGTATATCCAGCCTATCACAAATAAGATAAAGAATCACCATATACATTCCATCTTCAATGACCGCGACGGGGTTTTCTGAATAAAAGTATGAGAGGCATCAATCCTCGTAGTTCTTCGAGTGGAGTTGTGATCACATGATCTCTATATTCCCCAGCAGAACCCGTGACCAGGTGGTTCCAACCGGAAGTGAATCAGTGCGAATGACAATTCCATCTCCAAACTCCCAAACACACACGCGCAACAACCATCAATTACCCTCCCGCACAAGTGACTGACCTGAAACAATGCTCACTCGCCCCTCCGCCTTCCGCCTCGCCCAGCGAGTTAGCGTCCCCGCCGTCCGGTCGAACCCCGTCCGCTCCGGCCTGCTCCAACGCCGCTTCACCAGCACCGAGCAAAGCGGCCCCGTCCTGCCTGACAATGCCTTTAACCGTGAGAGAGCTGCCGTGAAGGCCCATGCTGCCGCTACCAGTGGTAAGTTTTCTCCCCGCTTGCAACGAACACAGCGGCTCATTGATATGAGGAAACCCCCCAATTCTGACCATGGCTCCTTTCGCAGATTTGTGGCGGAAACTTTCTATCTAGTATGACCAATCCCTTCTAATCCTCCAATGTCTTGTCCAACCCTTTCCAATCCCGGGACATTCTGTTCAGGTTTCAGTGTGGATAAGGAAATGGGGGAGAGATTGTCTAAAGCACGGATTTATTAATTGTCATGCGAAATCTAGCGGAGTGATTCCCGTCGTCATCCTTGCGAGCATCAATGCGTGGAATTTGTGGAATGAGCATTGGGAGCACTGGGACCATATGCCGCCCTTGGAAGAGCGGGTGGAGTATCCCTACCAGAATGTCCGCACCAAGAACTATCCTTGGGGAGATGGTGATAAGGTATGTCCTCCACTTCTGTTTTACTTATATCAACTTTGGTTCTTTATATGGAAATCGATCGATCAACTAACGTATTGTACCAAAATTATAGACCCTGTTGTAAGTCTTCTCCGCGAATTACCCTGTGTTTTCTTCTAATTCCCCCCTTCCCCGGGGTTTGATACGGCTCTGTGGGGGAGGCGAAGTTTGCTTGAGTTTGAGTTGGCAGTCCCTGCCATTGTAGACACATTATCTCCTTGATAAGAAGAAAAATGTTTTGCTGACAAAACTATTTCACCAGCTGGAACCCTAAGGTAAACTACCACAACCCGAACAAGACTACTTGAATGTTTTCTGCCTCAATCCCGTGCGGGATTCTGCATCAGTACAAAAAGGCAGGATGGAGAAGAGAACGGGAACCAATGTATTTAATACAAACCATCATCGTCATCGTGGAGGTCGTCCTCGATTTTTGCACCGTGGTTGGAATATGCAATCAATACAATCCTCCTGTCGGAAGTTGTGTCGTGTTTCCAGCACACCTCTCACTCCTGTCATGTAAATAAAGTTTTCTTTTGTTATGTATTGTTCTCTTGGTTAGAGTGTGAAATAGCATTCTCGTTTCCATGCGATATCGAATTACTGTGTGCTTGTACTGTATATTAACACCTTCCGCTGCTTCTCGCATTTCGATATCAACATCTGATGCCAATTCGGAGGTCACCGACCCGGAGATCTTTAGAGACTGGGTGAAATACCACACTTTCCCTTTTCCGGCCTAGCCCCGCCTACCACTTCGAACGTCGGTGTCGTTATATGAAAAGAGTTGAACGACCAATGTCGAATACAAACCGCCAGCTTCTCTCGCCGTGATGCCAGTAGCCATTATTCCACGGCACTAACAATAATAGATACGCACCGCAAACCAATTTGGGAATCTCCATTAGAACCATACACACCACCCGGCCGCAAAGATGGCCACCAAGAAGGACATGCGGAGGCCAGATCTAGGTATGGAACTTTCGCGGGGAACCCTCGAAGCGGCCCCATGCTGGGGATAACTGCTTCGATGGTTCAATTGGTATATGCATGAATACTAACCGCACAGCTAGTTGTTCCATATGTCGAGCCGCCTGAGAAACGGCAGGATGCGGACATGAACAGTATGTCGCGCCAGTCCAGCAGAGAGAACATTTCCCCTTCTTCCTTCTTGCCATGCTAAGCTATATATAGGCACGGTGTCTAGCACGATGCCCATGGCTGCTGTATGTTTTAATTTCCTTTCCCCCTGATCCCCTGATTCTGATCCTGATCTCTTATTTCTTTTATTCCGAACTCTTGAACATGCTGGCTAATCGTCCTACTAGATGTTTACGAAGAATAAGTATACATCCCCTCCTACATCTATGGGGACCATCCGCTAATGAAAAACGGCAACCATAGGATGATTGCTTGGTATGCGTTAATCCTAACTCGTCATATTGATACCTTCGGTAAAATATTGTCGGGAATATCTCGAACTGACTATCCAACTCCTGTCCGTCTAAAACAGGGCTTCCGTTACCTTCTCTCTCCAGAGCTGGATGGCAGAGAGCCCCGAGCAGAGGAAGAAGGCCTCAACGCCGGGATATATGGCTGTGATTATGTCTTGTGAGCACAACATCTCGAACCCTACACTACTTAATGAATTTTCATCCTTGCCCATTCACAGCTAATGCGTGTACAATTTCGATATAGTCGTGGCTGTCTTTGTCGTACGTCTATCTTCCTGTAGATTTTCTCCCTCTTGTATTTCAAAATCGACAACATCGATTTTGTCTATTCTCCGGAATCTGGCAGGTGTGCCAAGATCTTTGCTAATAAGTCATCGTCAGACATATCTACCCCTATTTTTGCCTCCCCCGGGGAACACAGGAACGAAAACGGCAGCGCCTCCTCCCGTTCCATCCTCTTGACCAATACCCCATATCCATGTACTTCTTTTGGTGGAAGCCACCAATAATCTTTTATTTTTTATTTCCTTCTTGCAGCGGTAAGGTTATCTACGATGAAGGATATATTCATGCAGATTCGCCATCCCAAAAAGCCTTAACAACCCCCCCCCCCAGCGAGTTTCATGTTCAGGAAAATTCTTTCAAAATCCATAAATACTGCGATTGTACATATCTGTAATACTTAATTATGCATTTATTTTCATTTCTTCCCTTTCTTTTTCCTTTCCCTCTTGGCTTTCTTAAAAATGCCGCTCAGCGGCTTTTGATGGGCGAAATTTCAATATAAGATTCTCGCCCGTATCAACCCTTCTTCTTGTTTTACCCCCTTTTGCAAAAAGAAATATCTAAACCCCCCATTTGTTTTCTCTTTTAACTATTAAAATCATTTTTCTTTAGAGTAAATTCCCCCGATACCCCCACAACAACCATGTGTTTGGCTGAAATGCTGCAGCTGTAAAGTACCACAAACCGAACCTGCCAGCCCTTCCCGCCCCTACAAGCCTCCTAAAACCCCCTTGGCCCCCTCCTGACTCGTGGTGAATTTCAAACAAAGAACTTACAAAGCTCTCCCCAACCCCCTCCCCTTTTCATTGTTTTCTCCGCTCCCCGTTATATTTCAGACCATGCACTCCAGGTCCAGGCTTTGTGTTATTCAATTTCCACCATCCTTTCCCAGCTACCGTCCCTTCAAGCCCACCCATTTGTGTCACACGGCTCTGTGTTATGTGTTGTGTGATAGCTGTTACATTTTGTTGGGTGAATGATATTGGGGCTGGGTACATATTGTGTGAATGGGTGAACGCCCAGCCAGCTCCGGTACAAAAATGTTGGAGGTGGTGAAGGGTGGCAGGATGGCGGAGGATTTACACTTGCGATGGCAACGGGGTGTTATGTTTTGGAAGCTGGGCAACGACAGATATTTGCGGAGTTTGCGAGGGGTTTTGGAGGGATGGAATTTTGTTGATGTTTGTTATTGAGGTTTAGTTGCTACAGGCATCCTGGGCAGTCTCGGTGTTTACCCCAGTTTCCTGGGGGCGTTGATAGGGAGGAAGGGGTTTGGGTCGTAACAAACAAACAACGCTGTCTACACTATCCGGACTACTTAATCTCCGAGGCAGATCAGCTCAAGCTGGAGGGACGAGTCAACTACCTTCTCAGATAGGCACCTCTCTTGAACAACCGCCAAGGTACCCCTAATACTCAAGCAAACCTTCAGAATCGTTTCCCATTGCTGCTGGCTAGGAGCTACTCACTACTAGCTGAATCCAATGGCGATGTCGTCTGGTCCCTCCCTGCTATGGGAAAGCCATGAAGCGGGTCTCCTCAATGGTGAGATTTTCAATCATGAAAGATGATAACTGACACTTATTTTTCGCTAATTTATTTCATGATCAGCCAATGGCGAAGCCAGCCGTAAAAGTGACTTTGATTATCTTAGCAAAGTAGCCACCGCTTTTATCAACTGCATCAAGGAGGACACCATCCATATCGAGGGCAGCAGCGCCAACAAAATGTTCGAGGCTGTCATGATCGAGTTTCGTCGGCTATCGGCCCACCCATCTCTCTTCCCGTCTGATGAGGCCCGCTACCGTTTCTGGATTCTCGTAAATTTGGCAAGGGACAAGCAGATCGAAGCATTCAGGGCGAAGAATAACGCGAAGATTATGGAGGGTTTCGCTAGGCGTGCCAACCTTCTTGCAAGGGAGGAGGATCTTCTCGTGCAATCTCTCAACCGTCCCTCGTTCAAGCCAAATCTGCTTCCTTGGGAACAGTTCCTTCTCAAGGGGAGTCCTGGAAGTGGCGTACGATTGCCCGATACCGCGCGCAATGCTACTGTGCGGTTGATGCCAATCGGAGGAGTGGCTCTTCATCTCAACTGGCTACGAGAGACAAAGCGCATCCAGAAGGAATGTGAGAATGTAAGCTCGACGATCTACACCTTAAGGCGAAGGCTGTAAACAGCGTACTAACGTCATTCCTGTTCCCAAAAGTCAGTCCTTCTAAAAGGAAAAACTAATGCTGCTTCTACGTCGGAACAAAGCGAAGTAAGTATAGAGTTCTCCATCGACGTTTCTTTTTTTTTTTTTTCTTTGCAGTCCAGTCGTTATCGTCGACGGGTTGTTAATTTAATTTCACAAGCAGCTTCCTCCCGCCCCGGATGAAGAGATTCCTTTTTCTGGACTCGAACACAGACATAGCTGGGTAAGATATTCATTCGACCTGAGAAGCGCGTAAAGCTTTGCTTAAGTGTGCTCACGATAATAGGTTACCTTGGCTCCAAACCCCTACCTCGAGGTACTCTCTCCGGCTGCCCTGGAACTTTTAGAAGACATAAACTTAACCTGCCGCAGAGATACCAGACAATGCCCCGTGAGAGTACAGTCATCGATCGCCTAGAAAATTTTAACGATGTCATCGGTAAAAAATTCCCCTTGCTTCTCTATCATAATACGGATATTAACTCAAAGTATAGAAGCCCTAGAGGGTGAGTGGCTCACAGACTACAGCAGGAACCCTGCCGGAATCTGAGCAATGTTGCATGAATCTGAGAATCCAGATTTGATTCAATTACATGGCGTTCGGGTTGGAATGTAGGATACATGTACATATATTCCTTGAATTGGAACGAGATTTACCAGCAATCAGTATTGTTGCTCTGGGTGGAGTATACAGATAAGTACCCCAACATTACAGTAAACTATACTAAAAGAACAACACTAGATGGATCGTATGTCCATAGTTCGCCTATCATATTATATGAGCGACAGCGTAATACGGTAGTTACCGATAAATCAGCCGTGCCCAGTGTATTTCTTTGAGAAACCCAGCAGATTGTTGCTTGTGGCAAAATTAATCACTCATTTTGCAAACCTGAGACCTTGCATCCTCAAGTCATGAAGGTGGGAAAGTTCTCTTACTTTCTTGGTTTACTCGCGACCACAAGTTGTCCCCACGATTGTTGTGTGTTCTGCCGCTTCATGGTATCAGATGAACATCCAAGTCGTCCTAGAGAAAATACATTTCTTCAAAACACTTACCTGTTTAAAATGATAAAACAGCACCTCGGGATAACGCTTAGTCTCTTACTCTGATGGCAGATAACGTAATCAACCACCCAACGCCCGTTTACACCCAACGCCCGCTCAAATCTTCATTTTTCATTCATCTTTAACCACCCACAACATGCACCACGAAGCAGTTATACAAGCCGCGATTGATGATTTGAACGCGCAATTAACGCCTAATTACACTGAGACCGCTAAAAAATATGGAATCAGCCGATATACGTTGTCAAGGCGTTATAGAGGCGTTCAAATGTTAAGATAGGAAGCAAGCTCTATCCACTGCAAAGCTCTCACTGATTCGCAAGAAAAACAGCTCCTTTTTCATATCAATCAATTGGCAGATCGCAGTTTCCCTTGTACGCCCCAAATCCTTCATAATCTTGTTGAGATTCTAAAAGCACCTATTGAAGTCAACTGGGTGGCTCAGTTCTGCGAGCGCCACAAGGATGTGATCAAGTTGCTCTACCTGCGAAATATTGACCAAAAATGCAAGATTGCAGACAATTCTGCATACTTCAAGCATTATTTTGATCTTATAATAGATTTCTTTCTTATACTGCTTTTTTAATTCTCATCTTGCTAATTTATCTTAATTTTTCAGCTGCAGGCCAAAAAAATCACGAAATACAACCTTGAACCTGCGAATATCTACAACTTTGATGAGAAAGGATTCCTATTAGGATTCATTCACACCCTCAAACGTATTGTATCGATTAATTCGCTAAAATCGGGCCGTATGATAGGTGCCAGCCAGGATGGCAGTCGAGAATTCATAACACTACTTGCCTCAATTTGCGCAGATGGAACTTCACTCCCACCTGCTCCCATATATCAAGAGGAATCAAGAGATATGCAAGATACTTGGCTCGAAGATTTTGATAGTGAAAAGGATCAGGCCTACTTCGCTGCTTCAGAAAATGGGTGGAGCAATGATGAATATGGGTTAACGTGGTTAAAGAAGATCTTTGAACCTCTTACAAAAAAGAAGGCAGGCCGCAGATATAGACTTCTTATATTGGATGGCCACTCATCCCATGTTAATATGGCATTCATCAATTACGCAGATTGGAATCGAATTCTACTTGCTGTCTTTCCTCCCCATTCTACACACTGATTACAGCCGCTAGATGTTGGGATATTTGGACCATTGGGTAAATCATATTCCAAACAACTGAATGAACAAATGAGAACTGGAATGGGATTCATACGCACCACAAAGAGGTCTTTTTGGCAGCTTTTTGACACTGCGTGGAAGGAGGCAGTTACATCTTCAAATATTGAAGCTGCATTTGCTGCTACTGGCCTACATCCATTCAATCCAGAACGCATTCTTAAAAAGCTTCAAATATGACCTTGCACCCCCCCCCCCCCCCGATGCAAAACATCAACCAAGAACACCTACTTTTATTGTTGGGCTGGGGAAATTGGTGGAGCCAGGCCAGGCACAGCCGCCTCCAATATCTTAAGGTCTCAACTGGGTGGTCCGGGGAGGGGAAAAACTTGGTCTTGATAAAGAGGGTCTCTTAATATGAGAAACCGCAACTTTAAAAAGCTCCTTTATTCAGAGAAGAGACGGCGCAAGCGTGGGAGGGCAATGGGGGTTGCTAGAT
>NW_011371364.1:1342238-1413577 GCF_000150735.1 Paracoccidioides brasiliensis
TTTTTGGCCCCTTGGGTAAATCTTTTTCCCAACCACGGAAGGAACAAATGGAGACGGGAATGGGGTTTCTTCCCCCCCAAAAGGGGGTTTTTTGGCCGTTTTTTTACCCCGGGGGGAAGGGGGCAGTTTCTTTCTCAAAATTTGAAGCCCCATTTGGTTGTTCTGGCCCCCCTCCCTTCAATCCAGAACCCCTTTTTAAAAAGCTTTAAATATGGCCTTGCCCCCCCCCCCCCCCCCCGGATGCAATACATCAACCAAGAACACCTACTTCTATTGTTGGCCTGCGGAAATTGGTGAAGCAAGTCAAGCAACAGCAGCATCAAATATCTAATGATCTCAACTGGGTGATCCGTGCAGGGGAAAATCTTGCTCTTGATAAAGAGGTTCTTTTAATAGAGAATCGGCAGCTTCAAAAAGCTCTTAATCAAGAGAGGAGACGTCGCAAGCGTGGCAGGGCAATGGGGTTGCTAGATCCCTTGAATCCATCATTGGCGCAGTTCTTCTCGCCGGCAAAGATGCAGAGCATCCGCGAGAATTTGCGGCCTCAGAGGTTGCCAAAAAGGACGAGCAAGCTCGTAAGGAGGATGCAAAGCTGCAGCGCATTATTCTTAAGGAACAGAAGGAGGCAGATATCATCCAGCAGAGGATGGAGTGGGAGGCAGCTCGCCAGGCCACAAAACAGCAAAAGGAAATGGATAAGGCCGCAAGAGCTGCTCAACGGCAGATTGACAAGGAGCTTAGAGATGAGAAAAAGACTCAGGAGCAAAAAGAAAAGGAAGAACGAGCTGCTGTACGGCTACAATCACAATTGAATAAGAAGATGATTGAAGAATTCAAAAATCACCTTACTAATCGGGAAAGTAGACCCTTTATTTAGCAAAGAGTGGCTAAATCGCGTTTTCAGAGCCCTGCCAGGGTGCCCACAGATCCACTGCCAGAGGGATATGACGATATTGCAATCTCTACTGGTTTAATGACTGCTTGCTCGCTGAATCTGCCTCCACCCAAGATTTCATGTTTTTATATGTAATTTTCTATATATATTTTCATCCTATAATATATCATCTTAAAATCTAATTGCGTTGCTGAAATAACGTTGAAAATATTTCATCATAGTGATGGCGAAATGGCGGGCGTTGGGTGTAAACGGGCGTTGGGTGGTTGGATTACGTTACATCTAGCTTCCAAGTTACCACTTCTCCATCTACTGCAGGAGAGAAAATCTGATAGGATTGGATTTATCAAACAGATGGCATTCTGCATCGGTCATTTGTTTCTGGTTAATTCCCCGCCCACTTCCATTCTCTCCTCCGGGATGGTATTAGCAAAGATACAATACGCTCCATGTTTGTGCTATGAACTGCAATCGAAATAGTGTTTGGACTTCGACACTTCCGAGGTTCCGAAACATAGTTAACTAATTCTCATTTTCAAGCCCATAGCTAGCTAGCCAGGTGAACACTTTTACGCTCGTATCATGATATAACTATGAATGTATCTAAACTATCATAGCTTTCTCTTATAAAATGGTACTGTTTCTAATTGTTAGGTTTCCATTTCTATACCAACAAACTGCTCCATCCTTCTAGCTTACATTGCGGTTTTGGAGCCCCTGACGTTCTGTTTTTGCCATTGCTGTGCTAAACTACGGTTGCAAGATACTATCTAGATGCCTATGTAGTTATCCCCAAGTGCAAACAAGGCGAGCCATCCTACCAAGAGGTTACTAATACTATTTACCATAATACTGGCTCGCTAATGACATATAGAGAAGGGTCGGTAGAATTGAATTGTTCCCATCAAGCTTCATTTTTCGAATGGTGTTATAATCGCCAACTACAGGATTGCTCAATGCGGGTTGAGAATATCTGGAAAATGTGACAGCTCTTCCACTATGGTAGTCAGAATTCAGTTTTACCGTTCAGATGAAGTAGTGATTAGGAAACGGTGTTAAATATTTGATAGGCTACAGAATGGCGTAAAAAACTACAAAACATTTACTCCTGCAAGGTCGCTAGATAAAATTTCGGATTCAGTGGTAATATGCTGCTGGAACAAATACAAGTCTATAGTCATGTATTTAGTCTGAATAATTCGTAGCGAAAGGCAAGGTACCACGATTTTAGCGTTGAGTTATTCCTTGAAGGCAGAATCATATTACATATAATCCCAGAGCTGGGCAGTTTTTCGCACATCCACCATGGTCGTCTTGAGAAGCTACCACTTCCACGAAGAAGTAGAGCTATATACTTGTTATTATCTCAACTGTATTTGAATTCATTTGCTAAGCTGCCCGGGGACCTATCTATTCGTCAGGAGGATTTACAATTAGAACTAAACTATTCGGAGCTAGAAACATTGAAGTGAAGGTTTATCTACATTCAGACGATAACAGACATTGTTAGAAGAAAGGGTTACAGCCATCTTCATGTCCGGTTGATCGTTTTAACTAGTAGGGGGTATCGAAGAATGATCCATAAAGATCGCATCATTGCGAAAAGGTGTCAAGGAATTGGTCCAAATCGAAATCCAGATTGACCCACTGGGTTGGGGCACTGGTATTTGAATGGAGGGACTGTTGGGCAGTGTTTCCAGCTACTGGACGACGGACGGGCATATTCATAAATCCAGTATCTCCGAACCCTCCCACATAATTGGTGGTGTGGGTCATCGACATATTCGTGAGCTGCGGACTCGGTATAAGAGGAACAAGGAGGTTGAAGTTTCGTTCGACATTAAGGATGTTATTCTCGTCGCTTGCTGATGAGAGGAAATTGGCGTTTGCACCATCCGATTGAGAAATAGGAGTGGCAGCACCCCGAGAACCAAATTTGGAGGATTTAACAATACGCGAATTACAGCGAGTGGTCGAACGACGCTTTTTCTCCGAAGGCTTTCGAGGAGCATATTGATAGTAAGGGTGATCTTTGGCATGTTGGGCCTTGATTTCATCGGCGAGAGCTTTGAAATAGGCTTTGGTCTCAGAAGACTCTGCCTTCCATCTCTTACCAAGGAGTATCGCTATGCAATTGTTAGGCAAGTCACAGTAAGTAAGAGGAGCCGGAAACTAACATATGTCGTTGTTGTGGAAGTCAGGGTTAGATGCTTTGACAAGAGGATGGTGATGCCGGCGATACAGAATGAACGCATTTGACGGGCGTGGAATCTTTTCGGGTTTCCCTCGAATCATCTTGCGTGCTTTAGGAGATCTGGCACTTCGATCATTGTTTGTTACAATCATGGGCATAATTTGAGCAACAGCAGCATCTACCACTCCATCGAGCGCAGGAGTAGGCATGATGCGGTAGACACCATTTACGTTGTCTTTAAACGAGACCACAGGGGTGCTAAGCAGCATGCTTGGAGATATTAGCTTAGGAATTAAATAACAGATATATTAACATACCTTAAGCGATCTTTGATTTTCTCAACATTGTCTAGGCCGATAACCACATCGATATCTGCGGGAAGGAGGATCTCATTTTTGGTAGACTTCAGATGGTTCATAGCATGTTGCCAAATAAGCTCGAGAACCAAGTCTAGGGACCCGGACATCGGATCCGCAGCAGTGGTCATAGCCGTAGCCATTTAAATTCGTAACTTCGAAGTTCTGATCTGATTGATACAAGAGGATGGAAATATAGAATAAGGGCAGTTGATCAGGCAACAAAAATGAGATAGGCGTGGACGGTCGAATGTGGTGGAACAATGACAGAGAGTAAGGATGGGGGGGAAAAAAAGTAGTAGGCATTGTAGAAGAAGGGAAAAAAGAAGAAAAAAGAAGAAGAAAAGAAAAAATAAAATAAATAAAGTCAAGAAGAGCTCGGTAAAGAGGGGTGACTGTTGTGTTCTTTGTTTATGATGAACAGTGAATGCCAGGATGAATTTCAAAGGTCAGCAACCAACCCCTCAAGGACTGTGCTTCACCACGTCTCCTCCCTCCGACCCGCTGCCAGTTTAAAAAGTGAGACCAACTAAATCGAAGAGCTTAGGACATTTCTTTTGCTCTTAACAACGTTTAACTTAGTCTTAAACGCGGAACCCCACAGCCGTTATTTCATACCCTTCATCCTTATATTCTGCAGAATTGTGCCAAGTATGGACCCAGAAGAATTCCTTAGCGATGCTAGCAGCCTAAGCCACGCATTGCCGCCCACTACAGGAGAGTTATCAGCCACCAAACAGTCCAAACTCAAGGAGCAAGCCAAAGTTGTCCTGACTCCACACAATCCCTGCCCCATGAACCAATCCTGCGATGACGTCAAATTGTTCCTCCAGAGATGCATTCCTACCCAGGAAGGGAATCTACTTTCAGAAAGTACAGCACAAGACAGCGAGGACTCTGCGGAAAACAATGCCACAAGAGATCGCCTTAATGATGCCCAGCGTATGATTCAACTCTACAAAGTTCACCCCAAACTTGAGGATTACTCCACAGGTCTCATTACCCTCAATGACAAGGTTAAACTCCCCGGCCCTGATAGAGCCCCAGATGCTTTTAGAAGGATATGTAAAAGAAAGATTTTGCTCAAGGAACAGGAGGCAACTCATATGGCGAAAGAACTCTCAGAGAGATATGGGTCCGAATCACTATTCCGAGCTGCTTTTCGGGAATTTTACTCAACGTGAGCAGATCTTCATTCCACCTCTAGAGCTACCAAACACTGACTATAGTAGTGGACTCGTTGGCATCCAACAAACATTCTGGAGGGTGGACCATCGTGGTCAAAGGATCCGACGACAAGCAGAGGAGATCTCCCTCCAAACAATCAATGAACATCTCTGGCTTAACGGTGCCGAAGTGGCTTTTGTGGTCCGAGGCGCTAGATGCCTTCCGCAGGATGCCATGAACTTTTGTAAGTGCCACACACGGAGATTCAAAATCATCAATATGCTGACAAACTTCATTTATACAGGGCGGTGGGTATCGTCCAATAGGATAACTTATTTGGCCGTGAGAGATATGCTCGAACTTGGAGAACCATCCTTTGACAATTCCGAAGATGTACTAGAGGATTAGTGATAAGACATCTCTTGATAAAATCTTAACGGCTGCAGTTGCATGGCTAGAAGCCTTACAAAACACGGATTTCCTATCGTGTCGGTTTTAAGTTACTTTGGACTTCATTCTACTACCACGCAATAAACTGTTAAACCACGCATGATAAAATGCAAGTAAATGTATGTACCTACGAAGTAACTAAAGACAAAGGTTGAAATTGCTGTAATTTGTTTTGTAACCTTGTTGTCATTTTGCCGCTAGAAATACCACTGGCAGTAGGAACACCCATAATAAATAGTGGTCATCCAATCCAAGAGCTTCCCGTCTCCTAAAGTCTGACCATTCCGTTTCAAATCTTGGGAGCCCAGATGCATGCGAGTTAAAACACATGTTTATAATTTCAACTAATGAGCGATATCAGTGTGAGCCGTTACTTTTGACACATCGTTGTGCACCACATGGAATGTAGAAATTTGGAGAAGACATACAAGGTACTACAGAGTACGTAGGAGTATATCAGTCAGACACAATTAGTGAGCCATTGGCGAACCAGATTGTTCAGTGCCAAATCTACGCGTGGAAATATTAGTTAATGAAATGTTAAAAGGCATGCTTCGCTCGCTATGCTTGCTTCTAACACACTTTTTAATTAATATTATTACCATACAATGGCAGCAGGTCGAAGGATGGTTGGTACTGGTGTAGGTATCCGGCCGAGCGGGGTATTTGGCTGTACGTATGTTTGGATGGTTGGCGAGGTACACCAGTGATAGGTGTGGTGGCCTGTGGGCCTGTGTGTGCTTAACACTGAACTTTGGCCTACAAAATACCCGGGATCCACTCACGCCAAGATGCACTGGACGGGCCCGTTCTGATCAAAGTTTCAACGAGAAACACCGGGATATCACACAACTAATTTCTTTGTTCTCAAAGAAAGAAACTGAGGGTTAAGCGAAACTGTCCATTAATTTCTCCCATACATCCAAGATCTAGGAGAACATTTCAAAACACAGTCAACCGCAAACAAAGAACTCAGGAGAGGAGAAAAGTCAACAGAATGAACCGTAATGTTAACCGCTCTAGAAGCCTGGCCCACGGAAAATCACCTAGAGACAAAAGCTGACATTAACTGTTAGCCGAATAGCTTATTAACCTTACCCTAACCTAGCACTTCAAGGCTGAGATTTTGCAGGAATTAAAGAAAGTTAAATATTTGGGCCTCAAACCCTGGACGGTTGAACACAACTAAATGGGCCTGCACCAGATTCGTTGACTGGTCCAAGAGCCACGAGTAGATTTACTAGTTTTGTGGTTCTTAGACTCAGGGAAGCTAAAATGATCTCCGAGCAGAAGAGAGTGGTTGCAAATAGGCAGAACTTTAAATAGCAAGCTGCTTGGAGCTTCCGGACTCCCTGTGATTTTGTTATACCACTTTCTTTGTGCATAAATAATTTTGTACATAAACGGTGCCACAAAGGATGGACTAAAAATGACTAATTAGTTTCAGGAAGAAAAATAAAGAAAAGAGAAGAAAGAAAAAGATAAAAAGAGAGAGAGAGAGAGAGAGCAGGGCCATGTAAGCAGAGGAAAAGGGAGATCTGTGTGTTACGAGGCTCTAGCCTAATGTAAGGGACTTGAGATTTCCTTCCCCGATGTGTAGAATTTCGAGGTTAATCAATAACATTTAAACTTCCCTGATACGAGATAGACTTCCGAGAAAATTGGCTGCTACAGAAAAACCAATTGCAACCAACTTTACGAGAGTTACAGAGAAAAAGGTCCTTCCCAGTTTTGATTTTTAGCGCAAAAAGAGGAAAGAATTGATGACTCATTCGTTTTGTTAGCTTGCTGGTAATAGAGGTAGGGTTCCCTTGTTGAATTGCTCAATATTGCGAGCAAGCCGTATTTCACTTCATGGCATTAACGAAGAGGATGTTTGTCAAACGGGAAACGAGAACGAAAGTGGCGTTTGTTGGGTGTTTGCTTTTATTGTTTCTTGGCTGTCTGTGGATATGAGGAAGCATCTTTGCTACAGTACATGCATAGCTCCCAAAGATGGATCCAGTGGGCTAGCTTGAAACGTTCGGATTGGTCGCAGTCAGCCACACAAGTCGACGCAAACGGACTCACACTTCTATCCCTTGCATAACAGATTGAAAACGAAATGCGGGGTAAGGAATTGTAATATTTTGGAAATATAATTTACCATTTGGGAAGATTTTAGTTTTGTCACATATGCGAGGTGAAGGGGAAAAAAAAGTGGCAAACAGTAAAGGGCATTAATGCAGAGAGCCGCTAGGATACACAGATTTGGATGCTAATATTAAAATGGCGAACAGAAAAAGAGAGCATGAGACCATAGTAGAAATATCACAATTGAGATTCCCCCCCTCACTCTACTACTCCATATATGAAATTTTACGCATTTCGCCTAGCCGCTGTCGTGCCTGCGCGAGGCTGTTCTCGAGTTGGAGGATTTCGACCTGGTTAGAGGCACAGTGATTAGAACATGCTGTCTTCCACGTAATGCAAAGAAGAATGCAGGTAAGGACAAGTATAGGGAATGTAAGCGCCCATTTTCATTCCAGAACACCGGCTTGGAAATAGGAAAGGAGGGCCAGAACAAGAGTGTTGTGGTTCCTGTCTGGCGAGAGGGTTCTAGGAATGGAATATAACCTCTGCAGGCAAGAGGTGTATTGGGACAAAGAAAAAGCACAGAAGACAAAAGAAGAAGAGCAAAAAAAAAAAAAAAAAAAAAAAAAAAAAAAAACCTAAACAGGAAAACCACCAACATACCTGCTGCTCCATCTCACGAACTTTAAACTCATGACCACTGAGTTTCGTGTAGTCGACTGCCTCGGTGTCATCACGATTCTTTTCCGCTATGATGGCCTGCACCTGGCGCACCAGACTCCTGCATGCGGCGCCTACAGCCCTACTGGCAGTTTCCAGTCGATCCTGCGTCTTGCTCATGAAGGTTGCTTTAACCCGACTGGAGGCAACGAGCTGTGCCGTGCTGGCAGCAACTTCATTACTAGCCACGATTAGCTGCTCCGGTGAGTTGCGTCCGGATATGACACCATCTGCTGTCTCGATTAGGGTATTAGTTGAACTTGCGACGGCCTTGGCAGCAGAGATCAACCCTTCCGTCCAGCGATTGTTTTTCTTGTAGAATGCAGTCCTTGATGAGCTTCCGCGGCCCTCTCTGACGATCTCTTGCTGGGATGCAGTGGCAGCTTTAATTAGCTCTGCAATCGCCGTAGTTACAGCAATAGACGCTTCCAGGATGGAGTCATGGATGCGAAGCTCGTAGGTGGAGTAGCCCTCGCGCGGCTTCTTCTTTAATTTGGCGAGTCTTTGGGCAGCAGCTTCGATCGCGTTGGCTGCGTTCGTAAGCTCGCGATCCACAATGTCTCCCAAATCACCAGTGCCAGTAAGCTTGCTGCTCTTCGAAGAGAAAGTGTCGACAATTTTAGAGAGCTTCTGTAAATTCATCAAGACTTCATGGTTGTTATTGATTACTACGTCTGTCTTCTGCAGAGGTTCCAGTCCTTCTAGGCGGAACGATTGTAGACCGCGGAAAAACTTCACGGTGGATAGTGCAGATTGTCTCGCAGCACCCAACAGTTGATCGGCCTTCTTATCATCGGTAGCAAATCTATTCAAACCCTTGGAGTTGCTGAGCACATCCGCAATGGATCCTGAGAATATGCTGACAGTTCGGATGATTTCAGAGTGCGCGCTGTTCGGTCCGTCTGCAATGTAGTTATTAAATGCAGTGGAGAACTCTGTTGCGCTAGAGGAAGCCTTTTCGATCTGTGAAAGGACATAAGACGGGGAGGCGTTTTGATTTCCCGCTTGCATCGTCGAATCAAGTTCGTAGAGAGCATCGTCCACCCGCTGAATTCCACTTTGAAGAACAGAGTCGATAATGTCGTTGATCTTCGCGACAGAGTTATGGAGCACGTCATCAATTTGGGTATCGAGAGCACGGTCAGCGTCTCCTTGGTTCTATAAACACGTTAGCTACAACCAATGAAGATCCAATACTTCCACCGCAGCATTTTCCACATACTAGTTTCAACTCTTCCAACTCCATAAGGGCTTGCTCCATTCCAGACTTGTACACTTCAACTTCCTCATCCTTCTCCAGAAGGGCCTTTTCATAGTCTTGGTCTTTTTCACCATTATTTGCTCGAATCTCATCCAGGGCGCGTGTTTTATTCTGCAAGTAGGTTAGCTCTTAAAATCACTTCGACAGCAGGAACGGTAGCTGCAAACGTACCCGGAGCGCCTCCTCAAGATCAGCCATCTCGCGGTTGTACTTGGAGAGAAGGGAAGAAATCTCAGAGCTCTTAGACCGCTCAGCATTTTCGGCTTTCTCGATAGCAAGACGAAGCTCCCGCTTAAGCTTCTCGACTTCCTCCCGATTCCCACCGGCAATGCGGTCCTTTTCATGCAGCGCTCGATCGCGTTCTCTGATCATGTCTGCCAGCTCCAGGTTTTTCGTCTTCATCTCGCGCTCGAGCCTCTCCCGCCTATCGATTGCCTCTTGCGCAGACGCCGCTTTGAGCTTCAGGGCTTTCGTGTTCTGTAAAAGATCAAGATGTTCTTGCCGCAACTGAGAGTAGAGCTTCGCCAGGGCCTCATATTTCGTGCGCCAGGCATTGACCTGCTCCTGCAGCGCCCGTATTTGGTCATCTTTGGACTGGGTTTGCATGCTAAAATTTGCATTCAGCTGATTGAGCTGTTCTTCTAAATCCTTGATCCTCTTATCGTACTGCTGAAGCATGAGCTGATCCCGTTCGTACTGCGCGCGTGCGTTGAGATTCTCCTGTTCCAGCTCGGCTAGCCGGCCTTGCGTCTGCTGCTGATACTGGGTTTGTAGCAGCTGTTCCCGCGCTAGTCTTTGCTGTTCAGCCTGCAGTCGTTGTTGCTCCTCGAAATCCCTCTGGGCTTGCTGTTGGGCAAGTAATTGCTGACGTTGCTGTTCTTCCCATTGCTTTTGTAGCCGTAGTTGTTCATTTTCAAACTCCTCTTGTTGTCGTTTAGCCTCGGCAGACCAGAAATCATTGATGGGCTCTGGGTCAGGAATAGATGCTTTGGGGGGTGGGCTAGGATCGCGCTCAACTTCCTTGTTTGGTCGCTTAGGCAGAGCAGGTCGTACCTCATCTTCTGCAAGGAGGTTCGGTGGTTGTTGGGGAAGTTTCGGAACAGTGATCAAGCTAGTAAGGTAACGAAGGTTGGAACATTCGTAATAAAAATGAACAAGTCTATGATGCTGCGCATTATAGCGATTGCGTAGAGGCTCCAGTGCGTCTTCATCTCCAGTAGCTGTGAATAATGTTAGTTTTTCTATAGGTTTACAATAAGTATGATGCTGTTCGGGAAGCGTACTTGTATGCATTGCCCGCAACATGCTCGTTATGAATTTATATATTCCATAACTCTCTTGAACAAGCGGCACCAATGCCGAAATCCTACACTCATTATTGGTGCTATGTCGAAAGTGTGAAAAAATGAGTTTCTGGAAGGAATCGATTTGATCCTGGAGATTCATGAGGTCTGTAATGGTTTCATAACTATGGAGTTTTGTCAGCAAAGAAATCCAACAAGAGAACTTGACGTAAGATTGCTTACCCTTCATTCGGATCATTTATAGTTTTCAGACTAATATATTCCTCATATTCGAATAGACCTGAAGGGTGAACATTAGCCATTGAAACAAACACTGCTGGTGGTCACAAAACACGAGGGTAGTGAGAAGCTCACCATTGAATTCGGGATGGTTGCGGTGAAATGTCAGCTTTGATGCCAAAAAGTGTACATACTCCCTAATCAATGATCCGTAGCCTAAGTAGAGCACATATGTTTAGTCGTGGAATAGAAGTAACCCCAAAAAACAAATCACTAAAAATAAAATTCTCCAGAACACCATCTTAGGCCATGCGTGAACGGTGTATCTATTTACCTCTGAGTCCTTCCCCCACTGCACCTCTGCTCAAAGAATCCAACCAGCCAACATGTGCCTGCGCTTCCCTAACTGTTATCGGATGGCCTTCCTGTAGAACCTTGTGTACCGTGATCAGCGCTTTAAATGTTTGGACTTCGTCTGCTAAGACCGGTTGACTAGTAAATTCGGCATATACATGCTCACGTTAGAACAGAATGTAAATCGGAGCTGATGTCGAGTAAAACGGGGTGTAAAGGTGATAACGGCATGAAGGGAAAAATGATAACAAGGCCCAAAGACCTAAACACTCACACTTTCATGCCCGCCCAAAAGCTCGTTGACGACTTGTGATCCCACGTATAAACGATGCAGCTCCGAACATGTTTGCCTAAGACATCCGTCAGATTAGACTCGGGAGAGAAGGATATGGGACTGGATTGTCATTAAACGCCAGGCTGACGATTCCGAAAAACATACGTTTAGGCGCGGTCTCCTCTATCCATGGGAAACCCACAGAGTATTAGTTCAAAATGTCCAAGAACAGCAAGGTCACGAAGAGCAAAGCTGGACTAGCTGATCTTACCAATGCTGGTGGCCTTGCGGATATTAACCGCCAGATCTTGCTCCGTTCTGCCGACGATGTTATCAGCCCCCGCCATTCCCATTGTATTTGCTTTGAAGGAGGCCACAAATTGGGCTGGGAACACTACCTGCTCATGTCGATATTCCTTGACGTTCCCGACGTGTATCCCAGTGACATTTTCCAGCGTGGTTGAAGGCGAGGCGGGTCGAAATGCAGAACGAATTGGGTACATGTACAGTTGGAAGCCCCACGGGGACAGTCAGCAAGAACTGAGAGAGCTAGTTAATAATGGAGGGAGGATTTAGGCAACTCGAGCACAGCTTCAACACGAGTGACGAAGGGCATAAACAGAAATACTCAAACCACCAGTTTGGGTGTTACAGCAAAGCACGATGAAGAGGAACTGAAAATGCCCCAGGAAAGGCTCAGAAGGCCATGCGCTTGTATGGAAGATCCTCGTCGTCGCAACTCGGCAGCGCGCCGCAATCAGCTTGCTGAGTCAGCAATTCTACCCCTTCTTGGCCTGGCTGATATCCCGAATGTCCGGATATTCCAGCTCAATGTCCGAACAATGAATGATAGCTTGAACGCTGATGGGATAACCCAGTGCAGAGGGTGATGGGGGTTCTTGCAAGATGTTTTCTTGTGCTTTGAACCAAGAAGCTCCAGTTTTAACTTATCTCTCCACATCCTGGAGCATGCAGGCGTGTATAGAACTCAAACCACGGTTTGGATTGCCGATCAGGAGTGCATCAAACTATCTTTACCGATCGACGGGCATATTCTACTGCTGATCTAGATTATTCAGCCTGTATAATAAAAAGCCAAACAATCTGGAAAATTTTGGATCCATGTTTAAAACAATGGTGGGCAAGGAAACATCATCGCCCGCTCTTGTAAATTCTGGAAGACATTCCATGGCCGAAATTCATGAAAGTACTTTGCGTCTTGATTCCGTATACTTTACTGCGCGGATCCTGGACATCTACCTCCTCTCGAAGGTTCGAGTTTTGTTGCCCAACGACGGCGTAATCTCCTTCCTTCTAGGCTTCCAGGTTAAAACTAAAAAGCGAAGAAAAACATTTCCTCTAAAACGGAAAATTGGCTATTCCATAAATTTGCAGAGTTTCAACTCGTTCTATGTCAATAAAATCTTCTCTTTTTTAAGACTATCAAAATGCTGAGCATAAAAACAACGAAAAGGCCCCCCAACACCTTCTCCCAAAGAAAGAAAGAAAGAAAGAAAGAAAGAAAGAAAGAAAAAACGAACAAGAAAACGCACATGCTCCTGAGCCAGGAAAAAGAACAGTGACCTAACTTCCTTTGCTCTCTTTGCAAAGCAAGTTGCCGGCCACTCCATGCCCTGGATGGAGTGTCTATACCATATGCAGGGTATTATATGAAACCAATTCAAGGTAAAAAGCTAACTCCGTGACACGAATACTTCTGTTATCTTCAATCTAGCATAAAAACATAAAAGGAAAGGAAAGGGGTGATCCTAGGTCATCGCCTAACGCCCTGGTTGAATATACGTACAATACAAAGAAAAGAAATAAATGGAGACGGGAGAGGTGATTGGATATAGTCCTACGATTGCATGAGAAGAGAATTATCTCGAGTGTGTTCGGGGGGAGTCGATTCCGGAACGGCGTCTGAATCTGTATTCTCCTCTGCGGATACAGCTGAAGCCTGCTGGAGAACAACTTCTGGTAGTTGTGAACTACTGTCCGAGTTATTATCCGGAACAAGTACCTCTCTGTTCGAGTCAGAATCTCCATGTTCTGTTGAAACGGAATTATGTCCAATATCGTTGGAGTTTACCGCCTCTGACTTGACCGGTGACATATCTGTGATCGGAGTTGACGGTTCTGAACCGAGGGGTGCCTCGATTATTAGAAGCTCGTCCGACGTATGTTCTTGATTCCCCTTAATCGACGGGCTGGGGCGGGCCGGAAGGGGGGGTTTGTGGGCAGGTTGACGATCCTTCGGCGGTCGAGCCGGTAGTAGAGGTGGAGGCAAGGGTTTGCGTATCGGTTTGGGCATTGTATTCGACATGAATCCAAACTTATCGGGAGGCGGAAGGGGAGTGCCTGGTGGTGGGAGCGGGCGTCCTCGTCCAATTGGGTGGACTGGTATTGTTAGTTTGTTGTCTCTCTTAGTAGATGATTCTCCACCCCGACCAAGGACATTCAATCCCCATTTTCGCGCAGCGGCAGCAGCTGATCCGATGGGACCTATATGTCCGAGAGTTTGTTTTTCGGGACCTTTAGGATTCGGTGTATCTGCTGGAAGCGGAGAGCCAGGGGCTTTGCTCAGGATCGCCGTCTCACTTCTTAAGGACAAATTGGAGCTCCGTCGACTATCGGGTTTAGATTGCATGGTCGGTGATGATCCATCGCGAATCGAAGGAGTACGAGGGGGAGCATGGGCATTCTTTGCCTCATCAGCTGGAATGGTGTCTTTATGCGCTGGCGTTTTGTGCAATATTGACGCTTCCTTTGGAGGAGAGCCAACAGGAGTTCTGGATGGGGAGCCCTGTTGGGAACGGTTAGAAATCTCGATCATGGTGGCTGTTGCATCACGTTCTTCCAATTTCGAATCCCAAGCCGTGTGGTCAACATTTGCGGTATCTGCGGTAACGACAGGGTTCGCGACAGGAGAGAATGTTTGCGACCGGATAGCTCGAGGAGGGTCTAAGCGATTTGGCCTTTCCACGCTGGTGGAGGTTGAGTAGCTTATGTCTCCTAGGTGGGAAGGTATAGATTTTGAACCTCTTCTGCCGATTAAGGTCGGGGAGGGTGACTCTGGCATAGCATCATTCTTGCTGCTAGGCCCGTCAAAGTGGAGTGGAGACACCAGCTGTTCGGGGATTTCTTGATGCTCTTCCGTTTCATCTGGAATCACAGTTTTCGGCTGGAGCTTTGGGGGGTGATGCCAAATACCGCCACGGTAAGTTTCGTGCTCCGTGTCCAAAAATGGAATGTCATCCCAGAAAGGTTGAACCAACGTTTCCGCAACTACTTCCCTTATCCTGCTTTCAATAGCTCGAAGGATCACGCCATATGTAATTTGCCTGGAGCTGACTATTGGCTCTATTGCCATTACCATATGTGGCATGCTTTCAAATGAAAGCCAGAGCCGGTTGCTGGGCGGAGGTTTAAATCGCAACAGCCCGCGGCCTTTCAGGCCTTTTAACACAACTGCCAGAACCAAGTCGACTTCTCTAGGTTTGAAACGTGTGCCAAGCTCTATGCGGGCGGTGGCCGCCACCTCCAGGCGAAAATTTCCGCTGTAGTTGATATCCATCTCGACACAGCAGTCACCATCAACCGTAAGATCCCTGAGCCTAGGATTGGTAATGAGTGGTGCCCCTTCCCCAGCATCGATCTTCTGGAGAGAAATCTTAGTGATAAAGTTGGGCTTTTTCACTCGGGATATCTTCTTTGTTATCTTCTTCCGCATGAAGTCTTCAAGGACAGGGGTTTTATACATTGCTAGAAAAAGTCTGCCCATCAGCGCATTGATCCATCGTGTCTGAAGCTGTTCCTCGGATGAATGTATGTGCTTTACAAGGGTGATGATATGTTTCACGTCGTAATGCTGAGGTGTTGGAGGGCAATCCGGGGATTCTGGAATCTTCTCAAGGTTGTTCATAATTGCAAAATAAAAATCTTCCTTTTCGGAAAGGTTTTCTGAGAAGAGGTAGAATGGCAATGTAGAGGATCGCGATTCTAGCGCATTGGAGATTGATCCAGGTTTCCTCGTCAAACAAATAGCGTTCCGCTTAATCCAGAGCTCCCCTTCAGGTATCAGCTCCCCCCCTCCGTAGATGCTGACGTCGTGATGTGCTAATGAGATGACATAGCGAACTTCTATTTGCTCTGCATCGTCGTAGAGCATTAAATGGCCATGTCTACAGGGAAAGGATAATAATTGTAAGCATTGCTGCTGCCAGAAGCCGGGATGGGTATGAGGTATGGGAGGACACAACATACCTAAGAACCACAAAAAATACGTTCCTGGCCTTCCTGGTGTTTCTCCCATTTCCTTTGGATGGATCAATGGTTGAAGCTTGTTTTCGATCGAAGATACTCCGGTACATGCTTTGGTAAACGCTTGGGCTTTCCGCGGCCACTACATCGCCGACAGGCGTGGTCCTCTCGGGGGGTCTGCCATTGACCCCGCCTGGCACATATTCCCGGCAAACCGCAAAGTATCCCGCTGCCACATCAGACTCGTGGGCTCGTTGGAACTTTTCTGCTAGCACATCGGTACCAGATTTTAAGCTAAACTGGTCATCTGTCGGACGCCGGAGGACATCAACCTTTATATCCTCAGCCTTTTGGGCATGGTTTAGCGATCGTGGCAGGGTCAGATAAGCATGAAGGGCGACGAGGCTCAGCACGAGCGGAATAAAGGTGACTCCACCAAGAACGTAGACGAGGAGATATCCACTAAAGGAATCCATAGGTAACTATTCCAGCAGATATCTAACGTTCTCCATCAGGAAACGGGAAACAGAGTTTAGTTTAGTGAGAAGGCACAGCTGCAAAACGGATAATATGGACGTAATGCCAGCCCTCAGAGCAAGATGGATAGAGCCCAATTCCCGACAGCTTGAGGTTGATTAACGGTCAGCCACTTTTCCAGAGATGGCTGCAGAGTTGGGGGACAGGTGTGAGGCTGTTGTTGGTCTCTGGAGTTGGAACCGGGCTGCCAATTCTTGCCGACGGGCAGCGCATGAACATGGACAGGTACCTCGCCCGAGACGGTGATTGGCCGTAAGACGAGGTAGTTTCGGGTACCTTGGCATTTCACAGGCAGAGAGCTGACTAATGAGGCAAACAGGACAAACTCCGAATTGAGCATCTTCTCAACCTTGAATGAGTCAAATCTCAACTTCAACGTCCAAAGGGCGTCTCTGAACATCCTCAGCATTGGGGTCTCCAAATGGTAACTGTAAGTCTCAGGAACTTATTCCTGTTCTGCATCGGGTGACGACCGATTTTTACAAGAGAGAATCATTGATACTTGCTCGGGCTGTGGATGAAACCCAATTGACCCTTATATGTCGAAGGATCTACTTCTCAAATACATCAAAATCAATCAATTCTGGCCTTCATGAGTGATTCACCTTGGGCCCCTTACGGTCTGTAATGGACGATTCATCTCCGCTCTGCTGGTTTGTCAGACTCTTCATATGGCAATGCTTAATAAGTCATACCCCGGGGGATCAACTCTTGAATCCTTGATCAAAAGCTCGGGAGGATCCTCAGCAAGATTATCAGCAAAGAAATTATCAATTGTGCCGTTTTTAGCTATGCCGTGTAACTTGGAGTTATGAAGCTAATCTTATCCCAGAAAGGAGCAAAACGGGCACTATCAACAGCGAATCATTTCTGAACAGCCAATCAGTTAGTTACATCAATAGATCCCAAAAACGGGGAGGTCCGAACTTCTGAACATCACAGCAGCATCCCCACGACATGACATCAAATACATCACAATTTCCATGAAACTTGTTTACCTCCAACCCTGCCGTCCGTCATACGGAATTTCGGTCTATTCAAACACCAAAATACGTGAATTGTATATATGAAATTGTGATTGGACATGTTTTACAGCTCCTGTTACTTGATATTGGCCTTGACCCTGGCTATTGGGTCCCAGCATTCAAGCGCTTCAGCTGGCGTCCAATATCCCCTTGCAACAAACCCAGAATTGACATTGGATGGAGTTCCATTCTCTATAAGGGCCTATTGGATGCGCAGAGCCAACCAAGCACTATCTGACCTGGGTTCTCCGTGTCCCTTCGCTGCATTCGGAACCGTTATCGTGAACCATACTAAGCAGGGAGAATTGGGAGACCTGATTTGCATTGGTGTAAATGAGAATAGTAAAACTGGGAACCCGACATCACATGGTAAACTCCTATTTCTGATCCCAAACACTTGTATTGACCCCTAAACCAGCGTTTGGGATTCTGTCCGCCCTCTGGAGCAAACAAAAGCGATGCGGATTTTCATATCCATCTGTCTGTTTTGGGATCCACACTTATTCAATTACCCTTTCAACGCACAGGTGAAATTGCTGCCATAACCAACTGCACCAAAGTCCTAACAGACAAAAGTGGTCGATTCAAAATGACCCCTTCCCAAACGCTAAATGCCTTCAAGGAGCTTACTCTCTATAGTAATGCCGAAAGCTGTTCAATGGTAAACATCCCTCAACTTTGCACCTTGAATCTTGCTTTTTGTCTCTCCTCTCCTCTCCCTCACCACCAGCTCCATCAGCACCCTCTAGATTTCCAACCAGGCCCTTGCTAAATTTGTTACATTCATTGTTTCTTTCAAAACAAATCCAGTGTACATCCGCCATTCGCTGGGCAGGGTTCAAAGAATACGTCTACGGATCATCGATCGAATCGCTGATCCGGAAAGGATGGAGCCAGATTCGCATTTCATCGCAGGAGATAATAGAGCGATCATACGACCTGCCCTCGTCGACCATCCTCATTGGGGAGGTCTTAGCCAACGAGACTGATCCGTATTTTGCATGGCAGTATGACCCATCTGCTCCGTGTCCGGCGGGGTGTAGCAGGTCTGGACCCAGAATGAGTTGCAGAAAGTCTGCACGCCGCGACTAATGGGACCAGCTTGTGAGAGAAAACATTGAGATCTTGGCATATTTTTCACATGTGCAGCGGGACAGGATGTACATTCCTGTTCATTAGTTATATTCCCATCTCTAACTTTGCGGTTTTATCTTGGATTTCGAGCTTATTGTCTCCCACTATGAAAACATGTTGTGATTAAATAACCAAGTCATTGGATTGATTGTTGAAAATTCATTTAATCTATTCAGTGGCCATTGCGGGATATCAATTTCTTCACTTCCAGGACGAAAAATGATAAAAGCTCATTTTGGGTATATGTCATTAATAACATCTGGTCATCCGCCAAATCCGTATCCGAAACACCCAACTCATCGACCAGGAAAAAAAAAAAAAAAAAAAAAAACCGAATCGTTTACTACGGTGCCATCACCAGCTAAGTGGACCCTCCTCACTTAGGTCCTCAAGAAGCCTAATAACCGGCTCAACAACCGTCCGCGTACTCCTCAATTGTGACCCCTGTCTTGTCCGCGTATAGAAGACAGGGCAGTCTTTACTATCACATCTCACCTCCTCCCCCCACGACGCGCCCATGCACGAGCGGCAGATCTTCTTCAAATAAACATCCCTCCTCTCCTCCTTCATCAGCCTATTCCTCATGTGTAGGAGCGAAACATGGCTATCGCGCAGACAACCGTTGCAAATCTGTTCCTCGCCCTCGTCCAATTTCTCCCGACAGACTACACACGACGAGGATTTCATATATGATTCCAGCGTCTTTTTTGTAGAGAATACCCCCTCCCTGCTTGCGGAGGCATATTCTTCTGCGCTTTCTACACGTCGCACACGCTGGTACTTGGGCACCTCGTCGTACCATTGCCGGACATTCGCACCAACGAGATTGAAAATTCGTTCAAGTGGCGGAATTATGTTTTTGGAAATGTAGTATTCTGCATCTAACTCTAGCTGCGAATCGTGAAGGAGGACTTCCGGAGGTACACATCGGTCGATAAGCCTCGCCCCGGGGACACCAGATATCACGACGTACGGAACACGCTCCCCATACTGTGCTTCTGTGCGCGGATCTTCCAGCATCCTTTTGGAACTGAGGAGGGCTCCAGGAGGAGGCATCCCTTTATCGCTATACGTCCCCAACCTAACTTCCTTGGCAAAGCAGAAGTCCTGAATTGACACCTTGCTTTTCATGATCTTGGTACATTGTTTCTGAAAATAGCTCTTCACTCGACTCAGATCGGCTGTTTCGAACAGAATCCTCAGCACCTTCTCCTCGATTTTCTGCTCCGCAGGTGTCCCATCGCGACGGACAGTTTCAATCCCCTTGGCGTCGAATTCGGGTTCCTTCTGCGATCGATTCTCGTATTTATACCCTACGTACCGTTTCTTCGCCAAGAGCACGCATGGGTGGTAAACTTTCTCGAATTTAAGTTTGATCGGACGAGGATTGGAGTTAGTGATGGTCTTTGCGATTTCTTCGCCGATATCAAATGCCTCATCTTTAGTGCGCCCCTTGAGACAAACAAAAACACTATCCGTATCTCCATACACCACCTCTGCATTCCAACGTTCAACGGAATGTATCATAGCAATAGCTTTTTCTAGCGTCTCCCGGGCTGTCTGGACGATACTGTCTGCAATTTCCGCGCATGGCATTCGTCCAGAGAACGACGCAGACGTGTATCCATAGGTGACGTTGGCGATGAGTTTCAATGCCAGTTGTCGATTGTTTAGCAAGCGCTGCAAGCTCTTATCGTCTTTCCAAGCTTTCATACCACCCTTTACCATGACTCTGGTTTCTAGAATTTCGATCAACATTTTAGCCAATAATGACTTGCGGATCTCCTGCTTAACATATATCATGCCATTGGGGGAGATGTTAATTTGATCCTTGAATAGTTCAAGGAGGCCCGCAGGCCTCCTGAAATCAATAAACCCTAGTTTATTCTGGCCCCGCCACTCGACCACTCTACCTAGGCAGGTGGAATAGCAGTAATTGTAGGCGATCATGATACTTGGATAGAGTGATTGAAAGTCAAGCACTAGAACTGGGCTGGTGTAGAAGTCACTTTGAGGCTCCATGACCAGGGGCAGGCATTCGAGTGCATTCTGTTGACCAACTTGTTTCCTGCCTGGGGAGATGAGGATGAGATTCTCAGGTTTAGCGATTCGGAACATAAGTGATTCGACTTTAAATTGAGATCCTCTCGAGAAAACTGAAAAGAAATCGACACCCAAAATGCGAGCCTGCTCACTAGTCCTGGAAATCAACTCGTTCGAGTCGATTATTTTCAAATTCAGCTGAACCCGACTGGCAAAATAGTTAATAACCTTTGCTATATCCCGAGGCCTCTGGCTCTGGAACCACTTAGTCAAGTCTTGGTAGTGATAATGCGGAATGCGTTGGTGAAGGAGATGGAAAGCAACATTCTCTATGGTGTATTGCAGCAGGTTCAACTCCCCACGCATGGCTCTCCACAAGTTGATCATATGCCGGCCAGTAACACGAATGGAAGACGTGTGATTGAAACCCCAGCGATCATTCTCCTTGCCAATTCGTCCATGGGAGTCGGTTTTCACCCTAGATAGTTCATCGCACAGATCATAATCATACTTGTACCTAGCCCTTTCGATAAGGTAACCCCAAGAACTATTGTGCACTTCATAACCTGTCAAAATATCCGGATCACATCGTCTTACCACGTCAACAAGCTTGGTTAAAAGATCAAGCTCACTGGTCTCTTCATCAAACTCTGCGACCATCGTGGGTGATATTTTGGCAGCGAGACTCTCATTCTCCGCTAGTGCTATAACCCCAACAGCCAGGCCGCTGGTCTCATCATCCTCGTCGTCAACGTCATTATCGCCATCCTGCACACACCAGAAAATACAGGAGATTTCATCTTCTTCGGGATTCGGAACAAGAGTACCACGAGAATTTACATGGATCTCGAGGCTCATGACACTCATATATTGAGCCCCTTGTCGTACTTTTCTCGCCGGCTTTTTCTGGGAATACTTGAACCCATGGCGATCTTTTTGGGTGGGCCCCTCTACCTGGGAAAGAGACGAGTTTGCAGGCTTTTTTGCGGCGGCACTGTTCTTTTGAGCCTCCTTCCGTTTACGTGTTTCCTCTTCAAGCCATTCAACAACTTCACCAAGGCTTGGAGCAGCTGGTGCGAACTCCCAAGTTCGTAGTGAACAAGATCTACGAAGTCTGTTGTTATCTCTTTCGAGTGCATCTCTATCGACAATAATAGGAGGCCTTTCTCCAAACATTGCAGGAGACTCCCCAGTCGGATCGAATGGAGGTAAGTAAGGCACCGTGGTGCTCTCTAGCTTGAACTCTCTTCCAGCATACTCCCGGGGGCGATCAGGGACGTCTTCCTCGTTGCTATAATGAGGTCCCTGGTAGATAATAGATGGCCGGCCATCGTCGTTCATAGTCGCTAGAACTTCTGAAGGAGAAGGGCATTGAGGAACGAAACTATAAAGTTTACCTTCTGGCGGTATATTGAACGATTGGTATAGACATCGCTGCACCTTCAAAACGGGGGATGGAGGCTTCCCTGGCTGTTTTAACTTGCAAGAATCGTCACTTGTGCGGCGTGTATTTTCCGATTGGAATGTTTGGGCTGGTTGACTCGAACCTTGTTTTGGAATCTGTGAGTCTAATTTGTGCGATACATCACCCAGTTGGCTCAATCTTGCTGTAGTTGCAGGATCATGAGGATCCTTGACAACATGGAAGGAGATTCGTTGATTTTTGGAAGTCTTTCCGGCAGACTTTTGGGAAGATTTCGACTGAGTTACACGGGCATGAGTAACTGTCGCGAGTTCTGCCTCTGTTGACTCATCTATGGGTAGAGCTCTCAGCAAGGACCTGCCCGTTCCGTTATGACCAACCACATCGTGTATTACTGGTATGTTGTTATCGTAGCTGAGTTTAAGCCGTTTATTCCTGGCATCTGCGTGAAGTCCAGATGAAAACGGGCGCTTTGATGTTTTAGCAGGGGGCTTTAGATTGCTAATAAACTCCTCTTCGATCTCAAATGGATCATCTTGGCTATTAATCGAGCCAGTCAACGGCCGAACCCCAACGCTTTCCAGCTTCGAGAGGGTTGTTTCTTCTGCGACAACAGCATCAATTGTCGCACCTGAGCCACTTTTGTTGTTAAGGTCTAGCGGATTGGCAGGATCCTCTCTAGGTTTGGGCTCCACTTCGTCACTTGCAATCTCAGCTTCTTGTTCATGTAAAAAAGACTCGTTCGCGTCATCATCCGAATCGTAGAAGATGTTTTCCAGATTAGGAGGAGAAATGAGGCTCTCGTCGACTTCGACATGCGCTTGGGACTCATCTGCTTCGGCATCGCCTACCCCTAAATCCTCAGATTGCGCCGCTTTCAAGTTCTCAGGAAACAGGTCTTCAACGCTACTCAATGCAGATTTAACCGCAGCTTCAAAGGGTGTCGTAGATACGAAATCCGCAAAGGCAGGCTTTCGCCCAAGATGTTCCGCATTCGCAATGGCTTCCACCTTTCCTTTATATTCCTCCTCATGAACCCAACCACCACGCCCATTATTCCTAGGATCTGCAGACATCGAAACCAGCTCATCGGGACGGAAAGGGCTGCTCTCAACATCAGAAGGATTACGCTTATCCCTCCTCCTCCTCCTCCTCCTCCTCCTTCTTCGGGCTTCTTCTTCCCACAACCCAGCCAAGCTAGGAACAAGTTTCTTGTCCGGCAGCATCGGTTGAAGCATCTCCACAAAGTCGTGATGTATTGGCCGCTCCTCGACCTCAAGGCGATTTACAATATCCTGAACATGGATGTCAACTTCTAAATCACAATGACTCTGTCGTGGTAATGTCGAAATATCGGAGACCGATCCCGGTGGAATTGACCGATCATGCCAACGATGAGTGAGGTTTTCAGAGTAGATTGGTATCGGCGCACGGAACATAACCTTGCTGCTCCTAAGGTATGCGCAACCGTATAAATTGTAGTCGCACATCCATTGCGCCAAATATTGCAGATGGCTCTCATAAGGTTGCAGGACGCGTTTCATCACAGCACCTTGTCGCAGCAGGTCTGCAAGGCGATTCATATGCATGGGGTTGAACAGGTATATCTTGAGGAAGAACCTGTATCCAACATGATACCCATAGAACGGAACACCCTTGACGAGGGTGATGTGGGCGACATAGGAGATTTTCCTTTCATAGGCATTTCGGCGATAGCTAACTGCCAGTGCATGATCGGCGGACATGTGAAGGGTGCGAATGGCAGTGTTGACTACGAATATTATATTAGGAATAGATTCAAAAATGAATAGGGAAGTTGTTTGCATTTTTGCTTATTTGATATTCTCTCTCTTCTTTTTCCCCTCGTTATCATTTTCTAACCTTCTTTCGGATTCAAGCTACCCTGATATTCGATATACAGGTATGGGAATGCGCCATGGATGTGAGCGCACACCTTTTGTCCCGTTTCCGTCGCCCCGAAAACTCGGATGACGGGGACCTTTGGACGTGCATCTTTCGGGGAGGTACCATCACCGAGAGGGAGCTCAGGGTCCAAAGCTGTAGGTATCGCCTGGTAGTGATCAATGCAATTCAGCAGCACTTGAAACTTTTCCATCTGCTACCGGGGCGCGGACAATTTAGGGATAAATATTGCATTGGGTTTGATGAAATGTTCATAGGCAATAAAATGATACGAATAAGCACTTGTCCAAAAAAAAAAAAAAAAAAAGGGCATAATCCAACAGAAAGCCTTGGGTTTCTACTATCGTTGGTCTCTTGCTTTTGACGAGGTTGACGAGGTTGATGCGAAGACGCGTAGAAGAAAGAGATTGGTTCTGGTACATTAGGTCATCAAGATGCACTGGGTGGCGCCAAACCACGTGACATGGACAGCGGACTAGGCTAATTGCTGGATCGGGCAACTCAGATTCATGTGGGATTGATTCGTTTACATCTTCAAATCAATTTCCAGAGGCACTCTAAATTCTAACTACTGGTGAAGCCATCAGTCAGATCTTTAGTAAGGAACCGGTTACCAGTGGAGTCCTCTGTGCTGAGACATCGTTCCTTGTCCATCGAATCACCATGTCTCGAAGGCCGATGAATGTGGCGGCAAAGGAGCGCAACGAGTACATTCCCAGCTTCATCTCCAAGAAACCTTTCTACGTCGATGACACGTCCTCGGCAAATGACTATCTTGAGCATCAACGTCTCCAGAAATCCAAAACAGACCAACAAAAATGGTACGACAGGGGGAAGCGCGTTGGACCGGTTGCAAGCAAATATCGCAAGGGTGCATGCGAGAACTGCGGCTCCATGTCCCACAAGATGAAAGACTGTCTGAGCCGCCCGAGAAAGTTAGGAGCTAAATGGACGGGGAAGGATATACAGCCGGACGAGGAGATTCAAAACGTGGATCTGGACTGGGATGCGAAGCGGGATAGGTGGAATGGCTATGACGCATCGGAATATCGCAATGTGGTGGAGGAATATGAAGAGCTGGAAGCGCTGAAGAGGAAGGCAAAAGAACGCGCAAGAAAGGAGTCACTACTGGCTGGCGAGACTGATGATGATGATGATGACGACGACGACGATGATGATGATGAGGAGGAGGAGGAGGGGAAGGAGAAGGTGGCTACTGGTGCGGAGGAGGCTAGATACGCGGAGGAGTCCGACATGGGTCGGCAACAGAGTACTGCTACACGCAACCTGCGGATACGAGAGGATACTGCCAAATATTTGCTGAACTTGGACCTTGACTCGGCCAGATACGACCCCAAGACTCGTCGGATGGTGGATATGGGTGCGCAATCTGATCAAGCTGCCGCCCTTGTTGCAGAGGAGAACTTTATCCGTGCTTCGGGTGACGCAGCTGAATTTGAGCGGGCACAGCGGTATGCGTGGGAATCCCAGGAGCGCGGCGATAAGGACAGACAGCATATTCAGGCAAATCCTACATCGGGTGAGTACACTCGAAAGAAGAGGGAGGAGGAAGCGGAGCAGAAGTACAGGGCACAACGACAGGCGCTGTTGGAGAAATACGGTGGCGAGAAGTATCTGCAACCGGCACCTTTGCGCGACGCTGCAGTCATCGAGAACGAACGATTCGTCGAATATGACGAAACAGGAGCAATTAAGGGAGCGCCTAAAAAGGTAGCAAAGTCGAGGTATGCTGAGGACGTGTATATTAATAACCACACTTCTGTCTGGGGCAGCTGGTGGTCGAATTTCGTATGGGGATATGCATGTTGTCATTCTACGGTGAAAAACAGCTACTGTACGGGAGAGGAAGGGAAAACTGCGTTTGAGGAAGCTCAAAATCTGTTGCTTAACGACATGGAAAGGGCCAGAGACGCGGAGGAAGAGGAAGAAGAAACACGAGGACAGACAGAGGCTACGAAGGCAGAATCCCAGCTGGCTAGGCGGGCTAAATCCGGGGATGCAAGGCTGGGGAAGCGGACTCTGCAGGAGATGCAGCAGGGGGTTACTGAGGAGGAGCTGGAGGCATACAAGAAATCGAGGAGTGCAGCTGCAGACCCGATGGCAGCGTTTCTTGGGAAGGATAAGTTGGTTCGATGAGATAGACATCAAAACAATTATTCACCTGTCTCATGATTTATTTTCATTTTCATTTTTATTTTTATTTTTATTTTTATTTTTTTAATTTCAATTTCAATTTTTATGGCCTTCTTTCCATGATTTGAGCGTACAAGCGAAGTGCTGTAACTATATGACTAGATACTGTCTTTTTCTATTAAGAGTAAAACACATGGATGAAATGCGAGCCAATGTGTGGAGAATACCCCCTTCTTATTTATTTCGTCAGGAGGGGCTTTGGGTGTTGTTTGCACGGTTTCCACATCGGCGGGAAAAATTCAACAAGCCGTTGGACAACGATCGAACCCAACGACGAAAACAAGGAGTGAAAATCGGAGCATGAACCCGGATGCGCAGTAGAATAAATAGCCAGGGGGGGCTCAAGGAGCGAGGATTGATTCAACAAACGCTTCCAGGAATAACTAGACACGCCTCTCACCCGTCCCTAGAACATACCATTCCTCGCAATCCGTAGCTGTAGCTGTAGCCGTAGCCGTAGTTGTAGCCGTAGCTGTAGCCGTAGCTGTAGCCGTAGCTGTAGCCGTAGCCGTAGCCGTATCCGTAGCTGTAGCCGTAGCTGTAGCCGTAGCTGTAGCTGTAGCTGTAGCTGTTGTTGGTTTGCTCTGTTCAGGCGTGTTGACTTGAACTGACTGAACCCCTGCAGCAAGTGCCGGGTCAGTCAGCTCGATTTTAGTCAGTCGACTTGACTATTAGTTACCTTCAACCCAACCTCACGACAAATCTTCACTTCACTTCAACCTCATCGCTCCTCCAACACTCTCCACCGCCGCCCTCGACGCCCCCATCCCTACCCAACTAGCCCCCCGGGTGAGCAGTTGATCTGTTCTCTCGTTCCTCCCGTCCAGTTCCTCGTTCGTATTCGTTTGTTTGTTTTTGTTTGTTTGTTTGTTTGTTTGGTTGGTTGGTTGGTTGGTTGGTTGGTTGGGGTTTTTTTTTTTTTTTTTTCCCTTTTTGAGCCAAAGAATCACATCAATGTAGGTCCCGCGTTCAGCAATGGATCGATAGCGAATCCCGGAAAGTCGCGGCTCTCAAGTGTTGCTCGTCCATTCGCACTCGCATTGCTGGATGCATTGCTCCTCCAACAATCTTCCCGTGTTTCCATCGTCACAACCTAACCGTTGAGAAGGTTCCCTGTCACGCGGTGCACTGCAGCCTGGGGACAACAGAGGGTAAATTTTGGTGGCAGGTATTGGCTGGCTTTTGGAGAACGAACAGCAGTCCTCGACCGAACCGAACCCCCCTGGGTGCTCTCCATACCCAAGAACGAAAAAAAAAAAAATACATAAATAAATAAATAAATAAATAAATAGAGATAAATGAAAAAATGCCGTTGCAGAAAGCTACACCGCCGCCACGAGGTCCGCAGCCCACATCCTCCAACCCTTCTCACAACGATGATTATGGCTCTGGAGGTAGGGATTTGCCCGTTCATCCAAAGTCCTGCTCTTCAGCCAATAATATACAGGCCGCGAAGACTAACAAGCGGGTGCAAGTAGCGGAGGCTCCCTCGCGAAGGGTGCAGAAAAACCCGTCTTCGGGCAGCATGACGGACAGCTCCAATTCCAGCTCCTTACTTTTCAGAAACAACGTGGAGCGTACTGGGAATGGTGTTTCGATTCGCAGACGGCAGTCGATACGAGATCGGGACCAGAATCCGAATTTTGGCTCCCGACAGGGAGATCCTGTAAAACGGTATTGTTCTAATGGCAATTGTTTGTTCCTTACTGTGTTTATCGACCGGCTAACTGTGTACACCTTTCTGTGATGATTTCTAGATCCTTTCCCAATTATTCTAACCCACAAACACGTTCAGCAAATCCTTCCATACAGTCCTCCTCGTCTCATGGGCATGGGCATGGGCATGGGCATGGGCATGGGCATGGGCGTACGGGAAACAACAGCTCTCGTTTAAGTTTCAACTTCGTTACGCCCAGCGATCTGGCCCAGGATGAGAGTCGCACATCTCCAGATAGCAGTGAATTTCTCGCTCCCATCAATTTCGACGATTTCCACAATAGCATCATGTCGAAAGAATCAAATTTGAGCTATTTCCCTCTTCCTTCGGCAATCAGCTACGATTCCAAACCTACGGCTCCCCGGTCAACACCACGATGGTCAAACCAGCAGCCACCGCAAAACGTGAATCACGTTCGGACAGCGCCGCTCTCCCGGCGAGCAAGCAATGCATCGAGGAGTACAACGGGGAGTGTGTCTACAGTAAATGGAAATGAAAAACCTCAAGCACCCAGTGCCGCTCGCGCACGTCGATTGAGCCATGCCCTTCCGCCTCCCTCTGGCGTCATGGCAACAACGACGACGGCGGCGCGACCGCCTAGAAAATCCATTGGACCGGGGAGTTTAGTTACAGACATCGGGGACCCCGGTGTCCCACGACGAAGACCAAGTTTGTCGACAAGGAAAAATGCGGTGGACGCTAATCGTTCGGCTCAGCATCCTTTTTCCTTGCAGATAGCAGCCCAACAAAACATTGATGCAGGTCCTTCTGAATCTTCAATGTTTTTAAATACACCTAGAAACCAGAAAGCAAAATCACTGCAGCCGCCTTTGCGGGTGCCCAGAGAGAGTTTAATCATTCCATCCACTAGCTCAGAACCTTCGAGGTCTCTGTCAAATAATGGTGAGCGAAGCCCAGGCAAGGCAGCCCAGCACCGGACGACTACTCCGTCATCGTCGTCGAAGCGGGTGTCGACCATGCCCCCTCATGCTCACGGTTTAGGAGCACGAACAATTAGCCCCACCGATGCCAGGCGTATGAAACGAATGTCATTGATGCCCCAACCTCCGCCAATGCCACATACACCTCCAACACAGCAAGATGCCACGCTCCCTCCGACCCGCTCTTCAGCCCAGTCTCCTTCCACAATACCCAGGAAAAGCGTTACTCCTTCTTCCTCCAGGACCACGCCAGACCCGCATCGCAAATCCTACAGTTCAGGGATATCTTTGTCTTCCAATACCAGTAATAATTCTGCTCGGAATTCTAACGGGTCTTTGCAACCAAGACTGTCCCAGAATGTTTCAACATCTAGACTACCAACTCCCAAACCCCGTACTGAAAACTCATCGAATAATGAAGAGGAAGAAGTTCCCCCAGTTCCAGCCATTCCCAAGGCGTACGAATCGCCCAAGACTGAAGGAGAGCTCCAGCTTTCCGTCACTCGAAAATCCAGTCTACCCCTAGACGCCGGACGATCAAGAGTCAGCTCAAGATTAGACTCCGATTCCGTCGATACTCCTAGTAAAAGGCCTATATTAGATGATTTCCAAGTTACCAGAGCAATTATCCACCGGGCGGATTCCAAACCTAGACCCGCCTCAAATGTTGGCAGAAAAAACCTTCAACCACTGAAGCTCCCGCCCCTTAACCTACTGCCTCTAAGCATTCCTATGACGAACAAAATTAAATCTTTGAGAGATAAAGGCGCACAAGATTCAAACATGCGTGTCTCCAGCACCCCCACACCCCTCCTGCCCTTGACCAAAACCCCAACCACTCCAATGACAGCTTCAAAGGTCAGTTTCTTTTCTCATGGTATACTCGATCAAGAGCCACTGCCATCACCGCAACCGAGGAGCACTAGTTCGCATTATGCACTCCGCAACGATCCGGTCCGATTCCGGGCTCAAAACAGTTCCAGTGCCCTCGGGCCATTGGATGTTACCTCCGACAGCAGGAGCGTTTCTCCCTATGTTTTGACGTCCATACCAGGAACGAAGCCAGAGTTTACTCATACACGACCCGAGTATTCCAGGACCAATTCTAATAGGCTGACTGGACCCCGGCCTCAAACTCAGTTTGCTACTATTTCTCCTCGTGTTGAGCCGTCGAGCTTAGTTCTGCAACCGAGTACAGATAACGGATCTGAGAGTAGCCTCCCGTCTTCCACTCGACGGGACGCCAGAGGTGATCACTATAGAGCGAAATCTCACCATATTATCACCGAACCAATCAATGATCCCTCCAAGCATAGCATCATGCCTCCTCCGAAACTTCCGGCGTCAGCTACTTGGAATAACCTGTCAAGTACTAGACAAAGCCCTACTTCCAAACCTACATATTTACAGACCAGACGTAAAGCGTCCACGTCAAGTGTCACAAATGGTATCACTCTGCGGAACCAAAGCGTCAGCAGTGAACAGAGTCTGGCTCTCAACCCCAGTTCCTCCATTGATGCCGGTGAAATTGAGAGTCAGCCCAGTCGGTCATCGTCCTTATTATCTCCTGTGCATAAACTTCTCACAAACTCCAAATCCCCTACATGCAAGCTTCGCCCTCAGGATCAGAATCTTGATCGGGACGATATATCAGCCGAAGAAGAGATGCGGAAACTGGGTAGCAAACGGAAAGATTTCGAAAATGCCGTAAGGGAGCTAGACGAGTTGCGAAGACGGGCAAACCCTAAGGAGCGAGTTGGGCCCGCACAGGCTCTAAAGATGGCTACTTTGAACATATTCGAGAAAGGCGAAATTATTGACTTCAAGGATATCTATTTCTGCGGCACGCACAAGGCGAAGAAACATGTTGGTGATCTTAATGCGCAAAGTGCCAATTTTGGCTACGACGATGAGCGTGGCGATTACAATATCGTCCTCGGAGACCATCTTGCGTACCGTTATGAAATTGTCGATATCTTGGGCAAGGGGAGTTTTGGTCAAGTGGTACGATGCGTTGACCATAAAACAGGGGCCCTCGTTGCGGTGAAAATCATCAGGAATAAAAAGCGATTCCACCAGCAGGCGCTGGTTGAAGTGAATATCCTACAAAAGCTTAAGGAATGGGTAAGTTTCTTTCTTTTTCCCTGACACACAAACTTCTCAATACAATATTCTTATATGTATTCTAACAACGTCTGCAGGATCCCAATCGACGCCACAGCGTTGTGAACTTTACTCAAAGCTTTTACTTCCGTGGGCACCTTTGTATATCGACAGAACTTCTAGGCATGAATCTGTATGAGTTTATCAAAGCTCATGATTTCAGAGGCTTTTCGCTTAAACTCATCCGCCGGTTTACGAAGCAGCTGCTCAGCACTTTGGTTCTGTTGCACAAGCACAAGGTCATTCACTGTGATCTGAAACCAGAGAATGTGCTTCTTGCTCACCCTATGCATTCGGAAATCAAAGTGATTGACTTTGGCTCGAGTTGTTTCGAAAATGAGAAAGTGTACACTTACATACAGAGTCGCTTTTACCGCTCCCCTGAAGTTATTTTGGGCATGTCGTACGGAATGCCCATCGACATGTGGAGCGTGGGCTGTATCCTAGCTGAATTACTCACTGGCTACCCCATTTTCCCTGGTGAAAACGAACAAGAGCAGTTGGCATGTATCATGGAGGTGTTCGGACCCCCCGAAAAACATCTTATCGAAAAGAGCACACGGAGAAAGCTTTTCTTCGACTCACTCGGCAAGCCTCGTCTGACTGTCTCATCCAAGGGTAGAAGAAGAAGGCCAAGCTCCAAGGAACTCCGCCAAGTCCTAAAATGCGACGATGAAGCTTTCCTCGACTTTATAGCTCGCTGTTTGCGATGGGATCCAAACCGACGCCTCACTCCCAACGACGCCTTAAACCACGAGTTCATCACCGGCATCAAATCCAACCCGCGATCACGAGTCCATCTCGTCTCGGTCAACTCGCCAGCAAAACGCATGGCTTCAGGACCGGCCTCATCAACTATCCGACCGCTTCCCGATCCCCCATCCTTTGCCACCAAGAGCGGAGCGCGAGTTCGAGATTCGTCAAGCCAGTCTCCCATTAAGAATACAGGTCCTAAACGGAGTTCAACTATCAGCACCGCCTCCACGGTCAACAGTATAAGCAAGCGAACGTCGAATGGAAATCCAATATCCGGCTCCGCTCTGCCACGGGTCTCGAGAGCTGCTAGTGGGAAAGCGGATCTGGCAACAGCGGCAGCGGCAGCCAGCCTGGTAAGCTGAAGCCCATCCATCCACACTCCGGCGTCTTGTCCTGGATTCCTTCACAACCCACTCCCACAACATGTGAATACTGATCGGGTGAGATGGTGCAGAAAACAAGATAGTTGATGCAGCGTATATATATTATGGGTATCATGCATGGACTCAACCACTAGAAGTTCGCTCTTTGTTCACATTTTCCCCAAGAAAACACTTTGATGAAAGCATTTTCTTTATTGCGATTCGAATTGGCCCCGGTCACTGCCTGCTTCATATTTTTTAACCCGCAATATCTTTTTTGCCAGTTCATACCCAACCATCTACATCTACACTTTCAGCTTTTACCTTCCTTGTATTCATTTTGACTAAAGCTCACCCTGCATTGTGTGAGTGTCTTTTGATAATGCCCCCTGTTTGTATTTAATGTCGGGGTCTCCCATTTTTCATTTCTTTTGTTGTGCTTTAACCCCTCCATTTCTTATTATGATGTACAGCAAATAAACATGTTTTCCCTTTTCCCTATATTTTCTTTTTCTGGAATGGAACGTTTCGATTTTCATTTTGGGTGATTTTTGTTCGCTGTCTTTTCCTAGGTCGTTCTCACTCATCATCGGACTTCTGGCTCCCTTTTTCCATGTCAATACCATGTTACCTTTTTCTTGGAAAGATTACCCGTTCGATTGTTATACTTGCGGTGGTCCTCGTACAGTCTCTTGTTGCTTATTCACTCTTTAATTTTTTCTCCTAGCTTATATAGACTAGGCTTCCTTTCTTCGTCCTTAGCTGTACTTGCTTGGCAAGTGTTCCATTCCGTCCCTCCCCAGTATTTTTTTTTTTTTTTTTTTTTCGTTTTTTGCTTTTTGCTTTTTGCTTTTTTTGTGAAATCTCTTAGAAAATATCGCATACACCTCTTTGCACAGTTGAGTTTTCTTTAGAGAGAGATAGAGAGAGATGGAGGGAGAGACTTGTTTTACAAGGGTGCTATCCTCCTCCATTCTTCCTCGCCTGGCTTTTACTGTCTTTGCACCTTTTTCAATTTTATCATTTCCCTTCCCCTTCTCCATATGTTTATGTCCTTTTTTTTTCCACTCCTGTGCCATTTGATTGTACATATATACATACATTGATGCAGGTGTCTTTGAGGTCCTGGGCTTGATTTTAATTGATACGTTATGGTGTTGGCTTCTTCCTGAGTAGCTTGTTATTCAGCAGGACTTTTCCCCTTCCCCCCTCTTCTGTTTTGTGTTTCAGTCAGCTTCTCTGAGCCGATAGCTATTTGCATGAAATGCCTACTCATTTTAAAAATTACATTATATGATCTAAATGTGAAATGCACCATGCTAGTTATTTTGTGAACTTTTGCATATAATTTTACTTGATAAGTCCGTTTTAAGTTTAGCGCTGTGAAGTTGTGGAAATCTGGCCGAATGGTCCCCCTCGGCTTAGTCATCGCCCATATCTACAGTTCAAACCGTAGACAATTTCGCCGCCTGGAACATATGGCTGAAGCAATACCAGACAATGTGCATGCTCCCTCCAGTCCCTTTTCTTATATGATATCCGGTTGCGAGCTTAAGTGGCGAAGGGGAGGAGATTCTTGACCTCCTATTCCGCATTGGTATTTGAGATTTTCTTGATGCCTCTATTCCGTCATTGAGAGTCGTCGTCTCACGCGCTTCATTACGAGCTAGCTATAATAGATCTAAAATCTCATATCCGCCGCCCCAATGAACGGGTTTGCGAAGCATGGCTTGGATGAAGATGCGTTTGGGGAGAAGTTTGGCATCGGATCGGGATTGAGGACTTTTGATGCGTTTCGTAAGTTTTCTTAATGGTGCATTGAATTCTTAAGCGTCCATCTATATCCTATTTTACCTCCTGGAGCGAATCGTAAAAAAAATGTCCCAGGCTAACAAACTGCTTCCTCTGCCCAACAAATCACCAGCAAAAACAAAGCCCACATACACCTCCTCAACTCGACGCGGCGGCCAGTGGACCGTCGTTGTGTTCGTCCTCTGCGCCCTCCTCTCCATCAGCGAGCTCCGTACCTGGTACAAGGGTGTGGAGAACCACCACTTTAGCGTCGAGAAGGGCATCTCGCGCGAGCTACAGCTAAACCTCGACATCGTAGTCGCAATGACATGCGACGCACTGCGTATAAACGTGCAAGATGCAGCGGGGGATCGAATCCTCGCATCAGACATGCTGAACAAGGAACCCACAAGCTGGGCTGCGTGGAACCGGGAGCTGAACGTTGCTCTGAGCGGGGGTGGTCGCGAGTACCAGACGCTTGCTGAAGAGGATGCGGGGCGGCTGATGGAGCAGGAGGAGGATATGCATGTGGGGCATGCGCTGGGGGAGGCGCGGAGGAGCCACAAGCGGAAGTTCCCCAAAGGTCCAAAGTTGAAGAGAGGTGAGATGCCGGATTCGTGTCGCATCTATGGGAGCTTGGAGGGGAATAAGGTACAGGGTGACTTTCACATTACTGCGAGGGGCCACGGGTATTTCGAGTTTGGGGAGCATTTGGATCATCATGGTATGTTTTCTATTGCCTTTTCTCTCCCAACCCAACCCAACATCCCCTATATCCCTGCCCCGTAAAGATGAATATCAGTCCTAACAAGCCAAACCCAAATATATAAAAAAAAGCCTTCAACTTCTCGCACATGATTACAGAACTATCCTTCGGCCCACATTACTCCACTCTCCTCAACCCGCTTGACAAAACAATGTCCACAACCCCCTTCAACTTCTACAAGTACCAGTACTACATGTCCATCGTGCCAACCATCTACACCCGCGCCGGCACCGTCGACCCATACAGCCAAGTCCTCCCAGACCCATCCACCATCTCCCCCTCCCAGCGCAAAAACACCATCTTCACCAACCAGTATGCTGTAACCTCTCGATCCCACGAGCTGCCCGACGTCCAGTTCCACGTACCTGGCATCTTCTTCAAGTACAACATCGAGCCGATTTTGCTGATTATCAGTGAGGAGAGGGGCAGCTTGCTGGCGCTGCTGGTCCGGCTGGTCAATGTTATGGCGGGCGTGGTGGTGGCGGGAGGGTGGTTGTTTCATCTAAGTACGTGGGCGACGGAGTTCATCAGTAGGAGAAGGCGGAAGCCTGAGGGTATGCTGAATGGGAGGGTTGGGGAGGAGGAGGATGAGTGAGGGACATTCATTTCTTTCCTCTCTCTTTTTCTCTTTTTCTCTTTCTTTCTTTCTTTCTTTTTTATTTTTTTTTTTTTATTTTTTTGGTTCTGGATAGATGCTATACATCTCCCCCCCTATTTTCCTCTAGGCTTCTCTTCGCTCTCTTTACGATTTTTTTCTATGTTTAATTGCTCGTCAAAGGTTTTTTTAGATTCTCGCGATCTTTCCAATCTAGCGTTCTATTATTCCCCGAGCTGCTTTTATTCAGGGGCTTTCTGTCTCGTTGCTCACACTTGAATGATACGTTCTCTTTCGGTAGATGGATTTGTTTGTACTGTATGCTAATTACTTTGTACTGTTTCGACAATCCAATTCATTTTTTGTGAAGTAGACCACATTAGTTCACAATTGAGGGAGGATGGGGTGGGAGTTTAAAACTGAAATTTAGGTTTTCACATACAAATTCATTTTGCTTGAGTGTGTGTCAAAGCATATGTTACATGCTAGAAAAGAAGAAAATCTCCTGGATGGGTATGTGGAACACGGGAGATAAGGACTACCAACAGGTAAAGATAATTAATAGAATGATGCCATCAGAAAGCCTCAACCAGCCAACAAATAACATATCTCGCCATTCCAACCAACATCAACACATCTGACAGCCCAAAAGCCCTCATATCCTATAAAGAACCAATCCAAACTCTTCATCCAGACAGCCAGCAACAACATTCGAACCTCAAACCTCGAAAATCTCACCAAATCCCACACCAGCCCCCTGAGCTCCATACCTCGACTCAACCAAATCCAACCTCCACCCCTTCCAATTCTTCAGCGCCTCATGAATCTCCTTCGTCCGCTCGTCCCGCATCCTCTTTTCCTCCGCTGCCCACGCCTCAGCGTCCGCATGGGACCCAACCTCCCCGTCCTTTTCAGAAAAAAGATTCTGCGCGTGACTGATATTCGACACAGCTCGGCTACGATGACGGCCATGGCCTGCAGCTGGACTGCCAGACTCCCCTCTAAAAGCAGCCAGCCCACTGGAGAGTACAGTAGTAAACGAAGAATGTTTCTGCTGTTGCTGCTGCTGCTGCTGCTGGTGTCTGCCAGTAGCCATGCTCTTACGACGGGAATGATCCGACCCGGTACCGGAAAGCCCGCCAACGAGATCCACATCATCAAACGCACCAGCGGATGAGGAACGATCGGCGAGATCGTCCTCCAGGTCGCCTCCGCCGCGATGAGAAGCACCTGCAGACAGCTCGCTCTTCCTCTCCTGCCAAATTCCACGACGCAGGTCAAAATTCTCCCCCTCAAGCTCACGAACCCGTCTCTCCAGCCGCTGCCTTGCTTCGTCTTCCAGCTCATCAAGACCCTCCTCGTCTCCAACATTACTCACCCCCTGTTTCCGCATGTGCTCCCGCTCTTCACGCAGTCGTAGATTCTCATTCTCAATAGTGATTAGCTTGCGCTTTAGCATCGTAGCGTCCTTTTCAAACTTGTCGCGTTCACGCTGGCGGATGCTACTTCTATTCTCAGACTCCTTGTGAAGATTCCCCAGCGCTTGAAGTTTTTTCTCCAGCGTTTCAATCTTCTTATCAGCCTCAGATTTCGCGGCTTCGGCCTCCTGAAGCTGCCGTTCTAGATTCTTGATTAGGGTTTCTGAAGAAGTTTTATCCACTCCTTCCTTTACAGCTTTTTCCACTGCACGGGTAAGTGAGTATTTGGCATCTGCAAGTTCACGTTGCGTTTTCTCAAGCGTAGCTTCACTACGTGAGAGCTTATCTTCGAGGGCAGATACCTGTTCCTGGGTAGCAGACGTAGTCGACGATTGCGAATTGAGCTGGGCACGTAAATTCGAGATCTCCAATTCCATAGCTTCAATCGTAGCAGATTTAGAATCTAATTCAGCAAGAAGAGCAGGCGGGGGCGACTCCGCATTTCCGGATCCAGATACAGAAACACTATTCGTCCGATGCGATTTGCTATGCAACTGCGCATTCTGCCGCTGTAACGCCGTGATCTCCGCTTTCTGCAGCAAGAAAAAACAAAATTAATCACATCAACCATCTTAAATAACTATAAGAAAAAGCAATAGAAACTATACTTAAGCAATACTTACCAACATCTCAACCTCCCCCGCCCTCTCCTCCGCCCTCCCCAGCTTCTCCTTCACCATAACCAACTCCCCCCTAACCTCCCTCAACTCCTCCAGCCGCTCCTCCGACCTCTTCCACCTCGCACCTACCTCCTCCACCTCTCTCTCAAGCCTCTTATTCTCCCTCTCCAACTCATCCAGCCTTAGCGCCTGCTTCCTAAACACCTCAGGAATATAGTCTCCATCAGGATTGAGAGGGGGTAACGATGGTGATTTGACACCTGCTGTGGCTGGCTGTGGTGACGTTGGTGAAAAGAATGGCGGTTGGCCTGTCTGCTGACTCAGGGAGGTGCGGCGGAAGGAGGAAGAGCGGAGTTTTGACTGCAGGGATAAGGACGGTTGACGGCCGTGTGGAGTTCGGGAGGGGAGTGGTTCTTCGGTGGTGTCTTTTGTGGGGTGTTCTGGGTTTTCGGTCTGGGGTGGGAGGGTGGACGTAGAAGGTTCCTGAGAAGAACGTTCTTCGGACGCATGTTCATGCTTCACCTCTTCTTCTTCTTCTTCTTCTTCTTCTTGCCCATGTTCTTGAGCGGGAGCAAGTGGGGACTGGTGAGCGGAGGGGGCAGTTTCCACTTCTTCTTCTTCTCCTTCTTCTTCAACTTTCTCAACGGAGGCCGGGGAATCAGCTGTTTCCGTCGTCGTTACAGTCGTCGCAGGCCCCCCGTTTTTGCTCTGCTCTCCAGTGCTGGCAGGTTTCTTCCCAGCCTTCTTGGCCTGTTGCTTTTGCAGTTGTGCAACCTGCAACCGAAACTGTTAGAATTGTAGTGCTATAAAACAATGCGAGCGCAAGAGCTGAAGATCATGGAGGGAGAATTGGGCCCCAATATATATAAATATGTATGAATGCTAGAGTATCGTAAATAAAAGACACCTACGCGCTTCTTCGCAGCGGCAAGTTTTTCCGCCTTTCCCTTGTCTTCTGCATCCGTCATTGTTTCTCTTCCCTTTCACCCAGCTGAAGACTATTAGGGGACTGTGATATGGAATGACATTCGATACAAAAGTTGCTTGTCGTTTTGACCTGTCGTTGTCTACCTTTCCTTCGAAGTCTTTCAACGATCTGATATCGCTTACGTCATCGCACACATCAAACTCACGTGATAAATATCTTTTTGGGGCTGTCTATCCTGCATAAGAAGAGACTCCCTTGGATGACGAATTAAGGAGAGCTTGAACATACTTACATGATATAACTATATACTAGTGAAACTACACATGCCCTCTATTGACTGAAACTGAAACCCTACAAATGCGTTGACACCGCAAGCAGGGGATCGAGTAGATGAAAAACAGAGCTCATCAGAGCCAGGCAATATGATCCCATTGTAGAAAACCTCACTGAATGCATAATCTGGCAGTGTTAAAAGATATAAATGGAGGGGGGTGGAAAGGAGAAAATAATAACAATAGTCCGAATAACATACAACAAATGCCTTCAAGACCCTTTGCTCAGAATCTAGAGGAGGAAGCAAACCCGCCATTCCAGAATCTCTCATCAACAATATAGAAGCGTATGCAATGTATGCGTGGAGGACAAGCGACCGAGATAGAACATCCAAGATAACAAAAGCAAAAACACGATGGAGCCCTGGTATCATCATCATCAGCCAAAAGGGAAGGAAAGAAAATCAACGTGAAAAGCACAAATCCATCGAACGCCGCATCCAACGGCCTCTGGGTGGACAGGGCAGACAGCACCTCAGCTTGGGGAAACATGCAGGGTAAAAGAAAAATATAAAAAAATAAAAAAAATAAAAAAATAAAAACAAAACCCAATTTCTCGCCCACAAGAAATATGCTCCGCCCCAATTCCATATATCTCAGCATTGCCAGTACATTATATCCCCAACTTAAACCTCCATGGAATCCGCAATCTCATCACTAACCGCGCACATCGAACTCTTACTCCTAGACTTAGACTGCACCTCCTCATCGCTAAGAAGATAATTATCAAATTCATCAACAACAGGCCTAACAGGCCTTGATGACGCCTGAGGGGTTTCTTCCACCTCATCCTCCTCCTCCTCCTCCTCCTCCTCCTCCTCCTCCTCCTCCTCCTCCTCCTCTTCCTCCTCCTGTTGGTCTTCCTCCTCCTCCGCACTGGCCCCGCTCACCGGATCGCCCAGCCAGTACTTTACCCGTTTCCTCGCCCCATAATCCGGCGTCGAAAATCCGTCATCCCCATCTCGCATATCAACCAGTGACGGTGTCGTGGATCCATCCGGCAGGTGGTTGAGGATACTAATTCCGCGAAGATATAGGTAACAGACGCGTTTGCGCGTCTTATTGAAGAAGAAATAGTTCAGGCTCCAGATGGACCCTTCTTCACCGTCGTAGGGGTCTTCCTCAGGTGAATAGCAGAATATCGCGCATTCCCTCAGCGACATTTGATTGTCGATTATCTTCCACATTCTGGGCCCCCACGAATGCATTGTGGAGGAGGAGGGACGTAGACCGAAGGTCGTGGTTGATGTTTGAGGGGTGACGTCACGCGTCATGCGGGGGCGGAGGTTAAAGAGTGCGGTATCGATGACATTCATCACGCACCTTAGGCTTTTCTCGCATTGGAAATCGGATGGCCGGAGGAGATGGGAGAAGTCATAATCGGGATGGCTGGCGTTTAGCGTCGCGATGAGATAGGCGAAGGTACGACGGCTTGAATGTTCGCTCAGTGGGCCGAAGGGACTTGAACGCGATAGGTTCAGCGATTGTGCGGCCTGGGAGGCGTTGGGCTGGGAGAGGGAGGCGGAGAGCCGGAGGAGCGATTCATATTGCGATTCCAGCGCGTTTTCGATGTTCTTGTATAATTTCTTGTCACCTCCTGCGGCCTTTGTTGTATACAGATCACAACCACCAACGACGTGGCAGTCCTCTGTGTCGAAGTTGAGGGCGCCTGCTACGTCTTCAAACTCACTGAGTGGGAGGAACTACATGGCATAAATTTCATCAGCAACACTAACACTCCAGGAAGGGACATAGCCCCGAGGATTGCTTCGTCGGACCTTCATGACTGTAGATGATGATGGTTCGTTGTGATTATCAATTCACGGGCTTGATTGATAGTGGATTCTTTGCCGGTAGTAGTTCGATGTGATAGCTCTGCGGAAGCAACCCGAGCAGCGATAAGCGCGTTGCAGGCTTGGTGCAAGGACAACTCTTAGATGATCGACTGAGCCAGACGACGAAGGTCTAGCAGAAAGTAGATGAGGGCAGGACAGGCATCGCGGCAGGTTTACTGGAGTTGATGCTATATTGGTAGATGGTGAGGGGTGAGGGGTGAGAAGTGAGAGGTGAGATGTGAGAGAGGGTGAGAGGGATGTTCATAATAAGTGTGGTTTGGGTTGTGCTGGAGGGGTAATGACGCATGTTTCTTGCTTTGTGGTTCAACTGCGGGTCCGGGGTCACGTGGTCGCTGTGCAGCCGCAACTTCGCCATTGGAAGTGGCGCTGCTTCCTGATACAGCAATTGGCCAAATCAGTCGCAAACACGTAGCAGACTCAAGGAAGGGAGAAGGAGCGAACAAGATAAAGGATCCACACTATTGAAGGAAAGAGAAGAACAAACAAACACAACAAACAACAGCAACAAGAGCAAACACAGCAAACAACAGCAACAAGAGCAACAAGAGCAACAAGAGCAACAAGAGCAACAAGAGCAACAAGAGCAACAAGAGCAACAAGAGCAACACCAACAACAAAGCGCCTGGCAGCCCCTGGTAGGCTCCTGGAAATACTCCCTTGTTTCCCTAGGCACAGTGGTAAATATGAACAGTAGTATTTGGACCCCAACCGGGGATAAAGGATGAAAATGCTTGATCAACTGTTGTTGACGGTAGCAGCTGAGATATTTGACTGGCAGAACTTGTAATCGGCCATAACCCTCCCGATCTCCAATATGGAACCAACCAGTTAACAGTTAGCATGAACAATGAACATCGTCCGCAACAGCAAGCTAGAATCCCAGTTGTCTCAACGCAGCCAATTCAGCCTCAGACTCCTGTAATTCCACCAAAGAATGATCAGCAACTTTCGAAAACATGGGTAACACTCAAGAAAAGGGTGTATAGGAAATATGATCGTCGTATATGATAACCCTATCTTCCGGGGAAATATCCTTCTCCCAAAACAATAAAAATGATGCCGGACGCCGAAATTCACATTCGCCAAGGACAAGATAGGCAAAGCAAAAACGGCCTGCGTAGGAGCCGCTACAAAAGGAAAGGAAAAAAGAAAAAAGAAAAAGGAGGGACGACAAGCTGGGGGGTTCTGCCATGGAGATACCCCGCTACATAATCTTCGTAACCACATCTCGCTCGACCTGGTAGCGGGGTTGGGGAAGAGAGGATGGTTAGCAGGAATATGGCAGTAAGGCGATGGCCATAAAGGGGAAATGTTCGGTGCATTGGAGGGGTGAGAGATGGGAGGTGGGGAGGTTGGATGGGTGGTGGGTTGGTGATTGTGATCTTCAATCGGGGGGGCCAGAGGCAGCAGTTTATTATTAACAGCTTACACTTTCTGCTCTTCCTTTTTTTTGCCCTCTATTCTTTCTCGTCCCTTACCTCTACACCTCTATATATATATGACCCGCCACTCGGATCGGATTTTACTCAAAGAAACCCTCCCCCTCACTCACCTCCATATCCTCCAAACTATCCTGCTGCGAAATGCACCTGAGAACATTCTTCTTGCTGCTCTCCTGCATCTCCCCGGCGAGCAGCAGCTCGTCCAGGATGAAATACGCCTTCTGGAAATTGAAGATGATGTCCAGTTCGCAGACGTTGCCGTAGTACTTGTCCATCTGCTCGACGTAGCGATGGACAATCTCGAGGATGATCAGCTCGTTGTCGGAGGAGGAGCAGCCGGCGATGAAGAAGAGGGATGCATAGCGGCGGTAGACGACTTTGGTGTCTGCAGGTCATCTGTGTTAGACTCATTTCCCTGTAGATACATACATCCCATACATCCATATATAGACATAGATATAGACATAGATCCGTGGACTTTTATCGCACCTTTATACTCGAGAAAGTTGCACATGCGAGTGCGCCTCGAGAGGACGAGCTGTGTGACATCTTTGATGATTTTGGCCTTGTCTTTGGGAGACAGGGTGGAGAACCATTTTGCAAGTCTCTGGAAGGAAAAGAGTGTGGGAGTTAGATTTGTTATTTATTTATTTATTTATTTTTTCGTATCGTAGTATAATTAGAACTCGTGGTGGAAGTGGGCCTGGATTAAGGTGGGTGACGGGGGGGAACTCACCACTTTACCCTGCCTCGACAACAGTATTAGATAGCTGCAGACGGGGGTTTATTGGTTAGCCATATTGTTCCTGGAGGATTGACAAGTAGCAATATTCCGACACCTTACCTGATTGCCATCTTCTCTCGACAGGAGGGTAAAGAATGTGGCAGTGGAGGATGTTTTGTATGGAGAAGTGATAGTTGTATGTTTTTCTATTTTTTACTTCCAACAGGTTGGTTTGGTTGCTTGGTAGGAATAACGGGTGTTAGATAAGCCAATCAAAGCTGCCGCCCCTCAACGACAACGGTTGGAACAGTGAGCAGCGCAAATCCAACGCGACGACTCTTCGATCATTGACGTAGGATTTGAAATGCTCGTAGTGGACTGCGGCCAAAACAAACTGCAGAAAACATATAATAGCACATATATTTATTGACTGCCATTCATTCCATCACTAAGATTAAAGGGTTCATCTCACAGTCTAAAAGTAACTACAGGTCACCATGAGGCTGCTTCTCTCTACATCGTATGCGTGCAAACCCCCCCCTGGCCCCCACCCACCACCATTTCAAACATTAGGAGTTGCTAAGGCATCAAAAGAAATATGTATAAGGCTAACACCAAATCCAGAAACATCGTCAGTGGCGGGCCCTCTGTTATCCAGAGACAAACCTGCAACAAATCCAACGTCGAACTCCTCAACGCCCTCCGCTCCAACTTCGTCGCAGCCCAACATATCGAACCGTCACACACAAACACAAACGGCGCCCTGCAGGCAATCCACGCTGCCCCGCAAAGACTCTCATACAGCAACTATACTACCTGGACATCCAAGCAAGGACAGATCCTCTACGTGCCCGCCATTGACTTCTCAGAAGGGGGCCTGATAGAAGACCGCGACCAGTATGACATCACCGTCAAACTCTTCTATCTCCCAGGAGTTCCCGCCTCACGCCGCTGCGGGCATACACGTGAAGCGATAGACCTCGTCCTGAAGGAGTTGCACGTTAGCTCCATAGACCTGCTCATCGTATCGTTCCCCGGAATCTCATTTGACGAAGACGATGAAGACGACAACGAGGGCGAACGAGAAGATGTAAGGGTGTCAAACGGCACCAAGGCCGGCTGCGGCAATTGTACCAACGACCCATCCGTAGCACCAGACCTGGAAAGCATAGTGCAGACCTGGCGCACTCTCGAATCCCTACATGCAAAGGGCATGATATTTCAACTGGGGCTGGCGGAGTTTGACAGCGATCGCCTGGCCAGATTCCTCCCGCATACCAAAATCCGGCCCGCCGTTGATCAGATTAACGTCAAGGATTGCTGCGTCGTGCCAAAGGCGTTGATCCTCTTTGCCAGACAGGAGAATATCGAGTTGCTGACACATAATGATTGTACGGATATTTTGCCGCAGGGGACGATCCGGGATTTGCTTGCGAGGGGGGAGAAGGGCGCGGGGATACTGTCGCCAACGGCCACGGCGGAAGATGGTGGGTTGAATGGCGATATTGTGCCACAGTGGGTTGTGAAGTATACCGCTGTGGTAAAGGACAGGGGGGTGATTGAGAATAAAGGATATTTTGCGCTTGCGGAAGTGGGGAGTTGTATCAATTCTACTGAGTTGACGGAGTAGATATATCATATGAAGAAAGAAAAAGCAAATTATGTGCTCTTTTTCTTCCTGCTCTGGACGCTGGCGTTCTTTATCTTTTCCAGTTATAGCCCAAAAACATGGCATCTCATGTAAGTTTCCGGGGCGCCGGTAGTTCTTGTCCTTTTTGATCACGGTGAACATCTAGCTAGCATTCTGGTTTCTTGTTTCATGATTCGTTGATTATACGTATGCCACATTTGAAATAAAAATGAGAGAAGGGGAAACCAATAAGCCGCGCCTTTCCTGCAGGGCAATTATTATCACCCGATCATACTCCTCTTCCGTCCCCGCAACCTAACCTGCTCAAGCTTCTTCAACACCAGGTTCGCCCCCTTGTAGCTCTCAGCATACCCCGCAAGAACCTCACAGAACAGTGGCTCTGTTCTCGGATGCGAGCTACCAAACGCCCGTTCAAGGACGTACAGGTCGACGGCCCGATCCTCATCCTGGATACTCTGCCCAGCAAGGCCAAAGTCAATGAGGACGATTTCCCCATCCAGCGAAGGTTTTTCCGGAATCTGTAGCCCAGCATCCTGCGTAATGCACGTACTAATCAGCTGGGTTGATTCTGTCTCCTTCCCTTCCACCGACTGGTGCGCACTGGTGTGTCCAACGGGTCTCAGCATGAGGTTGCTCGTCGTTAAATCACCATGCACAATACCAGCCTGATGCATAGCGCCAACAACAAGCCCAATGCGCCTTAGCAGCACGCATATCTCATCTTCACTCTTCCTTATTTCCATATGATCACTTAGCCCGGCTTTCTCCTTCGATTTCACCCATTTCTCCCAACAGTCAACAACCTGCCTAACAACAATGCCATCCACCCACTCCATCAGCAGCCATGCAGTCCAGTTCGAGCTCCCCTTCCCTGCCATATCCTCCCCCTCCTCTCTGCTCTTCCCATCCCCATCTCCATCAAACCCACACTCAACGTCCAACGCCAGCACGCCAGGCACAGGGACCTTCTCCCTCGACAACTTCACCAAACACCGTGCTTCCTGTAATATGCGCTGGCATGTCAATCTGCTATCGAGGATTGGATGCCGGTAAGGTTTTGCAGGGCGGACTTTGAGAGCGGCGGGGGTGGAAGGTGTGAGGAAGGTAGTTTTGTAAAGACGACCTTCGGCGCCCTGGGCCAGGAGGTGGGAGGGGGAATTGGTAAAGGGGGGAGGGAGTGGGGGTGGGGTATAGGTTGAGGACATGGTTTTCTTGGTTGGTGCCGGTGTGTGGTAGACTGGGAGGGGACGCTTTTTGGGTTTCCGGATTAATTAATGCTAGGATATATGTATGGATGTGAGGTGTAACGAGGGTATTGATGTCTCTGGGATTAGGGTTGGAGTGGTGTTTGTATCTGGCGATGCGCCGATGTTGGGATGCTTTTTCCCCGTTGTGTTTTAGATTATCGGAGACCCTGGAGTTTAACTAACAGTGGCCCTGGCGGGGAGGGTGAGATTACCCCTAATAACTTAACGAGCTTATTAGTAAGTTAGCTAAACATCGACCCCCCCAGCAACCCCAACTGGTCTCCATAAACGTCTTCTTGAGTTTTCTCAATTCCCTCCCCTCTGCATCATTCCGCCATGCTACATCGCATCGTGCTGCAGTTACAATCATACATATAAGAAGTGTCCAAGTTTGAACCCCTCTTGCCCCATTCAACCATGTCTACACATCTGCAATTCTATCTTCCCGGCCCTTGTAATAATGCTACACCAACACATCTGCAGAGTAAGCTGGAGGGAGAGACCCAAGAATTAGAAAAGCAGCTAATTTCAGTTCTAAAATCCCCCGCTCCATATATTGCTCTGATCTTACTATTGCTGGATAGCCATGTGTTGATTTCGCCGGTGTCGATTTTATGGATCTCGCGATCTGTACGTGCGCCGGCATCTTCTCAAGCTTTGGATACAAACTGCGGCGGCATTATGGAGAATCTGTGCTTCTCGTCTCCGAATGTCGCGGACTGACATTATGGGGCCCTGTAAGTTGTATTATATGTATATGCAACTCTAGAAACTGGTCGATATCAGTGCTCCGGGGAATGCGTCAAGATGCGGTTAAGCTCAGGACCCGAGCACGGAACATCAACCATGCGCTTCCAGATCCTTTTGAATCTGTAGTGCATTTGTCGTGGATCTGTAATCGCACGATTTACTGGATCCTGGAGCTGCCACTTGCAGCTCAGGTTCCATGAAATGATGCATGATGCATCATTATTTCAAGGGCTGGGTGTTGACCCCTCTGCTCCTCCTGGGTGCTGGTGGCGCAGAGAGGATGGATGTCCTCATCTAATTTTTACTTCCAAAAGTAAACATGTTTTATTTCACATATATTTCCAATCATTCTCTGCGACGAAGGTTGTCTAGAGCTCTCCGTTTGTATGTCCGAGCCGTGTGGGTGAAGTTTGTGTGTCTTGGTGGTGATTTGCTTCCCGCTTACTATTGTTCTCCATCCCACGCATTGATCCTGTTCATATTGTTCTTCGAGCTTCAAACACACCCTTCACCCTCACATCTGCATTTTTTGGATTATTTCTGGCTCTCAAAGGCTTTCGATGGCTGCCGCCCGCCGTGCACTGAGGGAATACTGTTGTGTTGCTGAAAGCCTCTTTGAGTTACAACTCAGATATTGGATGTATATCTGTTTGTGCTGCACGCTTCTGCCATTCCTCTTCGCTTCACTCTTGCACATTGTTCTCCCCATATCAATGTCTCATGTATATATACAAAGCCTGGACATAATGCATCTTCATTTCAAGCGTTTGCTATTTGGCCATATTATCCCCTCCCCGATCAATGCGCCCTTGCCCCTTGTCATCAGTGCGGGCGGGATCTTTCACTGGTACGGTTGATGAAGCGACTGTGTGATAATATTTTATTATCCCCCATCCGCATCCATTCCTCTGTTCTGTTACTTCCCATCTCTCTCTCTCTATATGTACCTCTACATGCACCTTGTCATTCTCGTCCCTCCTGTTCTCGTTCGACTTCTGGAATCCCCTTGGTCAGTCGAACAAGGTCAACAGCTTCCTCAATCAACCTCCTGAGTCAGTATATTTCTCTCTCCCTAACCAGCTCATACACCAACTGCTCACGAAGCAAGATCTCCACCCACGTAGATCAGCCATGGCACCCTCATTCGACCCCTTCAACCAAAGCGTGGTCTTCCACAAGGCCGACGGAACTCCATTCAACGTCTCAATCCATGAACTAGACGACTTCGTGCAGTACAATACCAAAGTCTGCATCAACTACTCTTCCCAGCTCGGAGCATCTGTCATTGCAGGACTCATGCTTGCCATGCTGACACACTCAGAAAAGCGTCGTCTGCCAGTTTTCTTCCTAAACACATTCGCACTGGCCATGAACTTTGCCCGCCTGCTCTGCATGACCATCTACTTCACCACGGGCTTCAACAAGTCCTATGCCTACTTTGGTCAGGATTACTCCCAAGTGCCTGGGAGCGCCTACGCAGCCTCTGTCTTGGGCGTTGTCTTCACCACTCTCCTGGTAATCAGCATGGAAATGTCCCTCCTGATCCAAACAAGGGTTGTCTGCACGACCCTTCCGGATATCCAACGTCATCTACTCATGGCAGTTTCCTCCGCGATTTCCCTGATGGCCATCGGGTTCCGCCTTGGCTTAATGGTTGAGAACTGCATTGCCATTGTGCAGGCGTCGAATTTCGCCCCTTTTATCTGGCTTCAAAGCGCCTCGAACATCACCATTACGATCAGCACATGTTTCTTCAGTGCCGTCTTTGTTACGAAATTGGCATATGCACTCGTCACTCGTATACGACTAGGCTTGACGAGGTTTGGTGCTATGCAGGTTATGTTCATCATGTCCTGCCAGACTATGGTGATTCCAGGTGAGGGAATTCCCCCTCCCCCTCCCCAAGAGATCCATATGCCTGTATATTATCAACCACATACTAACACAGTGCGTCCATAGCCATCTTCTCAATTCTCCAATACCCACTCCCCAAGTACGAAATGAACTCCAACCTCTTTACGCTGGTGGCCATTTTCCTCCCTCTTTCCTCGCTATGGGCTTCAGTTGCTACGAGATCCAGTTTCGAGACGTCTTCTTCCGGCCGCCATCAGTATCTTTGGCCAAGCGAACAGAGCAATAACGTCACCAATTCGGAAATTAAGTATCAGGTCAGCTTCTCTCAGAACCACACTACGTTGCGGTCTGGAGGGTCTGTGGCCACGACACTCTCCCCGGACCGGCTCGACCCGGTTTATTGTGAAGTTGAAGCTGGCACAAAGGCCTGAATGGACAGTACTTACGGTGGCAATGCCGTGGGGATTGTTGACTTCAACTGCTCCGTGTACATTTCTTTTTAATTTTTTTTTAGTCACGCATATAGGTTTTCTCCTGCTTTTATTTCCCACATCTTATTTCACTTCGATTTCTCCTCTTTTTGTGTCTCTCTCATTGCAGGATATGTTTCTTGCTGTACCATTTCAGATTCCCCCTTCCTGTGTCTTTTTTTCACGGAGCCAATAACTACTATACTTAGCCATGGCTGTTTAGTTAGTAAACAGCATACCTTCGCAAATCCCCCGGTAGTTATTCAAATATTCAAACAAAAACAAAATCTAATGTAAATTTACACAATGTATTAAAATAGTATCTATCATCATCATCAAGTCCATGTCTCCCGTTCCTGTTGATGGTAACTAGCCGAGAGTGTCCTGTCGCTGGTTGAGCGGCTTCCGATCTCTGGCCGCCGACATCAACCATCAAATAAATTAACTAGCCACTCGTCACCGCCCAACCACGAACATCTCCATATGCGCCATGTCGATACTCTTTCTCCCACACCACAACCATGGCTAGAGTGTCGCAGAAGACATTAAACTGGCTACATCGAGTCCTATCAAATGTAAGTTCTTCTTCCCCCGAACTCCCCGAGGGAAATCCTCTAAATCGTACGTCCGTTTCTAATGCTGGCGACTTCCGCAGGCCGAATACGGTCCTGATCAAGCATACAAAGACCCCAGCAGGACGTATAACGATGTAGCAAACCTGCTGTTCCAACACCCCGACTTCACCCCTCAGACAGATGTCTACAGTTAGCCATCCCTATCCCTCCCATTATCCTTCCATGACCCGCGTTTTATAGGTCCATTCCTTTCCGTGTTTTAAGGCTAACTCGTTCCCCTCTTTTTCCTTGTGATGTAAAATAGCATACGAAAATGGCACGCCTGCTCTACTCCTTCATATCTCAGGAACGCTTCCTGTCACCTTTCGCGGAGCCATTTATAGATTTCCGTTAACGATATGGGTGCCCAAGGCATATCCCCACGAACCACCAATGATGTACGTCACCCCGACGCAGGATATGCTGGTTCGGCCAGGACAGCACGTTAGCGGGGAGGGAAGGGTGTATCATCATTATCTGGCACACTGGGCGGATGCATGGGATGTGAGTACTACGTCTCATTTCTTAAATGGGGAAGAATTGGTTTTAGTCATTGTGTGGGCATCCCAGTCTTCTGGCATGGAGGAACTAGCTAGCTATTTCATACCAATATCTTGAAAGAAATGCACTGACTTGGAGTGTTGTATTAGCGGTCGACGATTGTTGATTTCCTGTATATCCTCCGAGACATATTTGCGAAGGAACCTCCCGTGATATCGAAACAGCAACAGAATATATCACATATGGCTCCGCCACCCAAACTTGCTCCGCCAATCGTTCCCCCTTTACCGCGGGAGCTCATCGAGCCCGCAAGTGCAGTCCCCTGGCCATCTATACGAAACCCGCCTCTTCCTCAGTTACCACCGAAACCGGCCCAAATAGTAACAGACCCAAGGCAACGAGGACCGTTTCTGCCTGCGCATAGCCAACCATCGCCTTTGACCCCGTTCCCTAACGATATTCGTCACCAAAGAACTGTATCCAATGCCCAAATACAGAGTCCTCATATTGTCCGTTCTCCACAACAGAGATCTAATAGCCTAAGGCAGTTCACACCACCAACGCAAATGGGACCCCAACCACCAGAGCTACCTCTAAAGCAAGGCTTCCAGCAAGGTGGATATCGACCACAGTTTACCGGACTGGTTAGCCCCAATACTGTAAAGGCTCACCCCCCAATTCAGCCGGTCGCGCCTGTTTCTCGAATACCACCCTTCCAGCCACGGCCGCTGCCGCGATCACGGTACCCCCAAGGCCCGTATGTGCCTCCACTACCTCACCCGGGTCCACAAGCCTTGCCCCAACCTGGTCCACAACCCCTCGCCCACCCTCGACCCATCCAAGCACCGTCCCACGGCCCAGTTCAGTTCCCTCACCCCTCTCACCAACCACTGCAACCGGTCCCCGTGAAGATACAGACCGGAGCACTCGATCTATTAGCCTCACCGTTTGAACTTGAGCTCCCTTCCATTTCAATGTCACAGATTGCACCGCCCATCCCTCCGAATCCAGAAAAGGACGCACTTCTCCGCACGCTGTCCAAGACCCTCACCCAAACACTCCAGGCAAACGTCGCTCAGATAAAGTTCAGTCTCCATCCCCTCCAATCCCAATCCAAAGCCCTCAAGGCCGCCATCTCCACCCTTGAAGCCGAAATCTCCTTCCTAAACTACTTCCGTACAACCATCCAATCCAACACGGCGATCCTTCAACAATCCCTCCGACGTGCCGACGCCGTCATTGCGGATGCGAAAGCACGCCTATCTACCAAACCCCCAGCGCATGCGACCATAGGTGCCAAGCCGCCATCATTGTCCGACCCAGCAGCTGCGACAGCGGTAACGGTAACAGAATATCAAAGGCCTACTGGCCTTCCCGCTGTCGACGATGTTCTTGTTGCACCTACCGTGGTCGGCAAGCAGGTATATGACCTCGTCGCTGATGAGCGGGGGATTCAGCGCGCAATATATGTTTTGCAGGCTGCATTGGTAAAAGGGCGGGTGAGCGTTGATACCTGGGTGCGGTTGACGAGGGGGTTGGCGAGAGAGGCGTTTTTGAAACGGGCGCTTTTGAAGAAGGCTGGGAAGGGGATGGGATTGGTTGTTGAGGAGGGTTAGTAGTTTATTTGCTGTGTATTTGAAACATATTCCTGTGGGAATGGAGCAGAGAAGTATAGAGATCGGATCGAAGAGGTATGTTATAGAGATTTCGAGTATGAAAGAAGATGTGGATGCCAGTATACATATAAGTCTACATATCTACCTGACAGGATTAATATCAGTGTTTTATCTCGATCTCCCCAATTATTAATGTCTTGAGTATGCGTATGGAAGAGTCAGTGAGGGAACAGCTGCTAGACGTCGATTGTTGGCATCTTCAGTTTTGTAAAGCGCACTATTCAGACATGTTTTTCGGTTTTACGATGGCCCTCTCGGTGGCTTCAGAGTATTGAAGTCGCACCCTAGGGATATCCCTAAAGAGAGCGAGATGACCAGGGAACCTGCGGCCCAGAAATAAGTGACTTGCTCATGTCGTGGGGCTAAAGATTTTACACTCTATTTCCAAATAAGATCGCAGAATACTTTATCATTGTCGACGTTGTTGTCGATTGGATATGATAGAAGTTCCTACAGCCCTATTTTTTGGTTGAAAGGTACATGATTCGATGTTGGCGACCCCCTATCCGGATTATATAAGCATCACTTCGGCTCGTCGAATTAGTCGAGTTAAAAAAACTCGTTCACTTTTGCCGAACAATTGTCAGAGCCAAAAAATTTTCCTTCTCAAAACCCTCCCCTACAATTTCACCTACCCTCCCCTCCTGATTGCACTGGCGCTGATTGAGGTGTAAATCAAATCATAGCGAAGATGCGTTTCCTCGCTCTCCTCCCCCTCCTCCTTGTCGCTCTCTACCAGCTCGACCAAGCGCTACCTCGGTTCTACATCTTCGACCCGAAGAAGCTCCAGGATCTATCCAAAGCTTCAATTGAGCGACACCCGAACAATGTGACTGCATTGATGGCGGATCTCAATCAGGCGCTGCGTCTGGAATACGGGCATAAGCATGTGCTGCCTTTTGATACGGATCAGGATCGATGGGTTTTCAGGTAAGCGTTCTCGCGAGATTGATTTCGATGCGTTTAAAATTAAAAATTAAAAATTAAATAAAAATTAAATAAAAAATTAAATAAAAATAAAAATCTCAAGGACCGCGATTAAGAAGGAAAAATGAAGGAATGATGAAAAAATATACCCTCCTCCATGACCAGTTCGCTCTCATCCTAACTAAACGTCATTTCCTGCTCTCCTTCTGACTTGTACTTGTACAGCAACCACGGCAACGCAATGGGAGCAATGCTCATCCTCCACGCGTCGATAAGCGAATATCTCATTTTCTATGGCACTCCCTTGGGATCCGAGGGCCACTCGGGCGTCCATCTTGCAGATGACTACTTTACGATCCTGCACGGTGTTGAGCGACGGTTCATGCCCGGCGAGCTCGAGGCGACGGAATATTATCCCGGAGACCAGAATTGGCTGAAGAGAGGGATGGGATCGCAGTATCAGCTGCATGGATGGGCGTTGGAGTTGGCGCAAGGTGAGAGATGTATTCTTTTGTTGTCATATTCCCACCCCGGGTTTTTGCTTTATGCTCTTTTCGTTTACCCTGCTCTGTTACCACTCCACTCCACCCACCTACCTGCTTTCGCGCGTTGAAACAAATCTTCTAACTGCTTCCCATTTTGTCGTCTAGGCTGGATTCCATCGATGCTTCCGTTTGGCTTTGTGGATACCTTTACGAGCACATTGGACATTATGAATCTTTGGAAGACTGTTTACTGGACCGCAAAAGGTATGGTTGGGCAGCTCTTGGTAGGGAAGTTTTAATCTTCTATACCATTGGACCTTTATTTTAATTTTAATTTTAATTTTTAATTTTCATTTAAATTTTAAATTTTAAATTTTCTTTCCTTTTTTTTTTTTTTTTTTTTTCACGTCCCTCGTATATAGACCTAAGTTTGCTGTGAAGATATGTTCGCGGATAACCTCGTATAGATGCCGGAAGTAATGGAAGGTATGTCTTGAAAAGATCTCATCGAGATACCGGCTGATAGAGGAATGCATGCTGTGCAGCAGGCAACGCGCATGTCTATGCACCGGACTGATGTAAAACAAAACTCCATTTTCTATTGTGGAAGAAGAACTGTTAGCACGAACTAAATCTTAAACTGCGATCCAGCATGAGCAAACCGGGAGCCCAGAAATACAGCGTTTGCACATCTCCTCTATACGGCCTTGTCATATATGCCAATACGGAGGTGAATCGCGTGCTGCCAACGGCAAACCGAGGTTCAATGAAGATCAGGCACCATCTCGCGCCTGCACGCTAAACGCCGGTCCACTGCGGGATGACGTCATTGGCGTTTAATCCGAGGCCAACTTCCCCTGATGACATCATAGGGGGGACGACGTAAGAATGATGTCACAGGCCGCTTCCGTGCAAACTGTCCTGTGGGTGAATTTTACTGGGATTGCGGTTATGAATTGCCGCAAGTGGACGGTGAAAGGGGGTTGGTGTGAATGGATATGAGGGAGTTGTATATAAAGGACCCGGTATGCCTACGATTTGAACGTCATTCCTAACAATATCCAACACAAGCTCCAAATTCACAGAACAATCCCTCTGATCAAAATCTAATCCTGAAAGAATCCCACATCGTACGAAAATAACATTTGCCTATCTTCTTCACACATACCAATCTACAAATCCCAACACCATGTCTTCCTCCAACAACCCCGAACCGCAGTCAACCACCTCCTCCTACGTGGAGCAGGCGTCCAACGCCATCAAAAACACCATCAGCAAGGTGACTGGGGGAATCACCTCCCAAGATGACAAGGACAAGGACACTGTACGAATCTCCTTCCCCCTCACCATTTAGGCCTATCCCGAACCAATATCTATCATCTCTCAGAAGCCTCAACCTCCCCCAAGAGGCCAGTACAACCAAACCGTCGGCTCTGCCAAACAAACCGTCGGCGCCGCTATTGGCAACGACAACCTCCGCAAAGCTGGAGAGCGCCAGAATGCAGAGGGGGAAAACCAGAAAGCACGCCGGTAGGCGCATGAGTGGGCCGAAGGCGCTGGGGATCGTGTGACCGGCAAAGTGGGCGAGCTCCTCTCGGGTCCCGGGTTCGGAGGGAGTGACGAGGACAGAATGAAGGCCGAGGCGGAGAGGAGAAAGTTTAAGCAGATGCACGAGGAAGGGAAATTGCAGCAGAAGAGTGCTGAAGAGGATATTGATCAGCGATGGGGCGGTGATGACAAGTAGACCAAGGAAATTGGGTCTTTTCTATCTTTGTCTTTTCTGATTTCTCTGTTGTTTTCTTTCTTCTTTTTTTTATTATATATTTAATGAATTATGGCTCCTAACCTGATGACAGTCTCGTCAGTTGATTTGTGTGATAGTTCAGATGTATACCAAATTGACACCAAAATTTTATTCTGTTCAACTGCAGTAACCTTTGTCTTCGAGAGGTCGGGATCGGTAACTAGTGTAACTAACGTAGTTAAAATGCAGACAGAGATCTCGCCCAATAGAACGAGTTCAGGTACTCGTTATATACCAGTTCCGGGTTCGATGCTTGAGAGCCACAACTTTGCAATTTGAATGCTTTCAGAAACCAGTTTATCTCGTTGACTCCAATAAAACTGTTTTTTAGTAGCTAGAGTGGTAAGGCATCCAACAAAGCATTGGGATTTATCAAAATTCTCGAAGCTAAGTTGCCCCTTTCTGGAGGAGCATCTGCTCTATCAATCCAAACTCATTATCAACCGCCACAGATAGTGCTGTACGACCCTTTGCGTTTGCAGCGTTTACATCGACACCCTCATGTTCAAGCAAAAGCCTCACTATCTCCTCATCTCCATTATCAACGGCCATGAACAGTGGCGTACAACCATTCCTATTCTTGATGAACACGTCCATTCCTTCATGTTTTAGAAGCAGACTCACTATCCCTTCATACCCTCTGCTGATTGCCCTGAATAGTGCTCTGCAAGCATCCTCATTCTTCGTGTTCACATCAAGTTCTTTGTGGTCGAGCAAAATCTTCACTATCTCTTCATGGCCTCTATCAACTGCTCTGAATAGTGCCCTACAGCCATTCTCATTCATCATGCTCATATCCTTATCTTTGTGACTCAGCAGACGCTTTACAATTCCCACATGTCCCCCGTCCGCTGCCACAGGTAATGCCGAGTAATATGACGCAGGCGCGCCGTTAACAACAATATCACCATGCGTCAGCAAAACCTTTACCACGTCTTCGAAACCTCCCAAAGCTGCCATGGTTAGTGGCGATGTCAAGAACGCCTCTTGATTGACATCAACGTCCTTATGGGCTAAAAGAAGCTGCGCCAACCCTGCATTTCCAGAATTAGCTGCACGGCCCAGTGGTGTGAACCTTGCGGTATCCTTGACGTTGACATCGATTTCCGGATGTCTCAGCAAAAGGCTCAGTATATCTGGTTTTCCTTCCACAACTGCATAGTGCAGGGCAGTGCGCCCGTACACGTCAAGAGTAGCGTTAATATCCAGATCACGTCGCTGCAAAAGCAGGTCGATCGCAGTCACGTCATTCGCCGACCATGCAACGGTCAGCGGAGTTTCAATATCACATTTCAAATTGACATCAATATCGGGTTGCTGAAGAAGAAACTCCTGAATGACGTGGGATTTAGCCAAGATTGCTTGGTGGAGAGGCGGCAGGATATCATGATCATCCGAATCCAAATAATTAGCATCAGCGTGCTTTTCTTGGAGAAGCAATTTTACAACTGCAATATGATTCCATTCAACAGCAGCACATAGTGAGAAATTGACGTTTGCGTCTTGACCTTTTGGATTCTCGCTACGTTCCAGAAAGGCTTTTAAAGTCTTGGCCAGTCCCCACCTGGCAAGATAATAAAAAGCAGATAGTTCTCGCGAAGGCGACTGAATCCAACGACGGCCGGGCAGTTCTTCATACCGCAAGGCCTGAAGGAAATTGGCATGCTTGGCTTCATGGTCCAGCAGAGACCAAACCAAGTCATGCATTTCGTTCTCAATGTCTCGAGCAAAACAGCCCCAATCGTTGGCCGCACGATCCAACAAGACGTTTTGTTTCTTCCTTTCCGGTATATCATCAGCCGATGGAGACGGGTCCCCGAACACGTCGAACAGTAGGTACGTAAGACATGACGTCGCGAGGTAGGTCTTTGGGTCTGGCAAAATTTGCGGAAGAGCACTCTCCAAATATTCCTGAGCTGTATAGTGAATTAACCGGACCACGTCTCTATCCCTGTCAACGGTGAGCAGCCCATGACAGAAAGATATCAGGTCTTCTACCTCCGGTATGAACTCTTCATCCAAGTCGGACATCTCGGGACTGATTGCAACGGCATGTTGGATTTCGGCGGTCATGAGGGGCGTGCGACTATAGAGCACCCAAGCTAGGGCTCTTTGCGCTAGCATTTGAAAATCTTCTCCTTGGGCTCGGATTCTCTCCATTACGAGGTCGTAGGTCTTATCCAATCCTTTCGCACCCTTGGGCAAGGTTTGCACAGCTTGGCGGAGGCTCCCCGCTGTGGCCTTGGTCATGAGCAGGTCCATGTTCAGTTGAGCAAGAAGAAACCTGAAAATTTGGTCAGTTGCAACAGTGTAAAGCTCTACAGTATTTAAAGGAGCACCTACATCCCATCTGCAGCAGCAGGAATTTCTCTTTTAATTAGAGATTGAAGGTCGGGGTATTTTGAAATTTTGGATCGCAGGAGCGAACGTCCGTGGCTCTCCACGTATTTCAGGATATCATCGTCCGTTGCGCGGATCTCCTTTCGTATGCAAGTCTCAAATTGTACCTCGATTTCCGGAATTGTACGCGATGTTGCAAAGAAGTTCACCGCAAACTTTGACTGGAGTTGGAATATTGCAGATATCGTAGCACATCGATCTTCTTCCGAAGTTGTCTGCTCATCTAATGCGTCGACAATGATGAAGATTTTGGAGTACAATATGGCAGTGGATTCAAAAGCCTCTATGATCTGCTCTGTCTGCAGTGTACTCTTATAATTCCGATACTTCTCATAGAGCTTTTCCACATCTTTGGATACTGTGGACTTTCTCTCGCATAACTGTTTCAGAATATTTGCCAGAATATTCACGGGTTTCTGATCATCTTGACGCTGATGGTTGCAGAAAATGTAGGCAACAGCTACATCCGGGTCGGAGTCGAATTGGCAATTCAATGTATCGATGACCAGAGAAGTTAAGATTGTTTTGCCGGAACCTGGCATCCCGAAGCAAAACATCGTCTTTCCGGGTGTATTTAGCCATTGGCAAAATTCGCTTGAGTTCAGGAACCATAATCCGGTCCCTTCCTGGCAACGCCGACGAAAATCAACTTGCTGGCTGTAGAAGTCAACAGGATCGAGCCAATTCAGAATACTTTTGCGGTCCTCCTCCTCTTGGTAATGAATTAGATGACCGACGTTTTCTTCTATTGCGACAATACGAGCCCTTATTGTCGAGTTAGAGCTTTGAAGAATGAATTATGGTCAGACTAGACTTACCCGGAAAGTTTGCTGTAAAGGATGTTCAGTAAGCTTATGTTCGAGGTAATGCGGTTGCGGAAGTCTCTCATTTCACCGGAGTCCCATCTTAATCGCTTTAGAGTGTTGCTTGCCTTCTCCCTCAATTTGTGCGATCTGGCGCCTACATCATTATCGCTTAGCCAAGTATCAAGCTCGCTCAGCACGTTGTAGCACCCTTTTGAAATGCTTTCAAAGTCTCTCACTTGCTGATCGGTGAGCTTGTGCTTTGGGAGAATAAGATCGACCTCCTGGAGAACGGCAGATAGGCTTCTGACACTAGAAGGTAAATCAATGAGAAGCTGCATAAAGCAACTCACATCCAACTTTCCTTTTTCCTTTTCCCGCTCTCTTTGTTTGCTTGCTGTCCTCTGGTGGGGAGGTGGGGGGGGGGAAACACTCACTCATCAGAGATGGCTGCAAACTGCCCTGGCGCATCTACAAAGCGATGCCGGACTTTATGTGCAAGTTGAAGCACAGTAATGAAGTCCCCTACGCTGAATCCAAATCCCGCCATAAAGTTTGATGCTCTCCGGCAGTTCTACTTGGAGACTGTCATATATACAAAACCGAAGCGGAATGAATGAAAGAGAACAGCGCTTTGTCAATTCTGTAAAGCAGCAAGATCAGCCAACAACCTTGCGAGGGCGGGCTGGGAAGCGAGCATTTGTTTTGATGACATGAATGAGAAAAATTCCTCTCCTCGACGGACTGCTCTAGGACATTGCGACAGGAATCCATGATTTTAGTTAGTCGCCAACCCAGCTGTTCCCGCATTGAAAAGACACAAGCGTACGCTCGACGTCCAATAAGAACAAATGACATCCCGTCAGCCCTAGTTAGTTAATGCAGCGCGCAGTGCGGAGCACTCATTTCCATCTCAGGCGCGGAATCACAATGTTGAGGGAGTCCAATTTGAGTTCAGAGAGTGAAGCTGAAAGTTTTCTTAAGGACAACCGCATACAGGCAGTGAAATAAACTTCTGCTGAACCTTCGCGCAACAATCAACCCCCAAATTGACTGGATCAAAACACCCATATCCAGCGGACGGTCGAATCCCCTCCCTGCAGCATCTGAATAAGTCATAGCAAGTTCCTCTGGGAACATTACCTTTGCAGAAAAGCTGCGTCCTTCAACCATTACTCCCCAGGCGGCAGCAGTTTGTGACCGAATGGCAATCTTGATAGAATTGCGAAAACATACGGTGGAAATATGTCACGTTGATAGATCCCGACAGTTTTGGTACATGGTTTGTCCACGTGACCTCCCCTTGCTCCATCCCGGCCTTTTTGTCGGACCCGACTCCAAACTCTGGTCCACGGGATGAAATCTCCTGGAATATCTGATCGGATCTGGATTGAATGGAATATCTTCTATATGTTTCTCGCCTTTGCTCCAGTGCCGGTGTTTCCAAGCAGCTTTAATGGTTTTCTTTTACTGCACAGAGGGCAGGGTGTTTTCCCCTGGTAACTAACTACTGAACAGACTTGCGACATTGTCAGATGTATGAAGTAAGTCTCTTTGATGGGAGCCATCGTCAGACAAAAAGGGGTCATAACAATGAGTTCACACCAGATAAACAGCATTTGCAGTTTAAAAGAGCAGGATAGCCTGCAAATAGCCTTACAGCAGGGCATTGCTTGGGCTAAAAGCATCTTCCTGTTTACATAAAGTCAGGAAGCTGTAGTTTATTTGGCTATGCAGCTGGCAGAAGTTCTACCCCTTTCTATCACAGCAGAGCCATCGTCATTGACAGGTGGTTGATGACACGGTTCATAGCAGGTGTGTGTGAAAGAACTTCTTATGTGGTTCTGCGGTTTGGGCAGTGCGCTCTCTCTACTATATTTCTTTTCTTAGTCTCTCCTGTCTTTTTGTGAAAACAGGATCCGGCTACTCTACATTCTGCTAGAATGTATTTTCTCAGCATATTGCATGTTTTATAAATACCAGCGATGGCCCTTACTTTTCTCCCCACTACCAACAGCTCTTTTACATTTTTGCTTTGGCTGTTTATCATTTTATCCTTCGAACATTGTTCTTGGTTAAATACTCTCCTCCCTTAGAATTTGCTGTGCGAGAATGATACGACCAGCGGGGGAAAGCCGGTTGCCTATACCGGGTCATGCTTTAGCATCTCCCATTATTATCAAGGTTGGCGACACCTGCTACGCGACCCGGATCGAGACATTGACTGGGAGAAGTAACTACTTCAAGGCTTTTTTCTCCAAGTCGTGGCCCGGTGACAAGCAAGAAAACCGCTCTATCCATATCGAAGGAGACCCTTACCTTTTCGACTATATTATTGAATATCTTCGTCGGGGCACATTCCCCCTCGATTTCAACCCGACCCGCGGCCATAACTATGGATTATACGCTAGACTACTACAAGAAGCAAAGTATTTCCAGTGTCCTCACTTGTTTACTTTCCTAGAGGATCAATGCTTCCAGAAATGTGTTACATGGGAGATAACGAACGAAATATACGATTGCCAGACGATGGGCTCTCTGTACGATGATACCGACATTGTCGATGTACAGTTTGTTCGCACGAAAGAAACTGAAGTGAAGACCTGCCTCTGTCCACGTAGAATTAAGCCACACTATGGCAAACCTGAATTCTGCGGTCGTCAATGCAAAAAGGTTCTTGCGGACTTCGGGTATGAGAATGACATCCACACTATACCAGAGTATGCTATTGTCAAAAGGAAGCTCAAGTTCAATCTTGAATGGATATCTGACGACGGGTGAGTGGGGTTGGATAGATTTACCTACCCTGTTGAATGATAGCAATAGTGATCTAACGGCTCAATTGTACCCTCACAGGCAAGAATTTATTAACCATCTCCAGGAGAAAAAAGCCTACGATGAATCCGGAAGTAGTTGCACTGCCTCGGGAAATGAAGGCAACCTGGAGTTGAATGTAAACGCCACTCCTCTTAACCATCATCCAGGAGAAGGACCAATCCTTAATGGTAACGAAGACCTAGCCACAGATTCTGATTCGGGAGAAGAAATTTCACCACCCATATCCCCAATGAGTGGCATATCCCGCCCGTTGGGCGACCACCAGGCCCATTCTGGTAGCTAGCACCTATGGTCCGGGCTCACTGGTGATGATTCCCAGTCCTGGCGCAGTCTGCTGAGCATTTCAGCGCTGGCTCTGGAAGCTGCACATTTCGTATCTGTTTTGGGCGGCTGGTCCCCTTGGCTGTTCAATCTGCGAGTTGGAAATCTGTTTACCTAATAGCTAAGGACGCCTTTTCAACCTAACTTGGATGGCAACTGTCCCGGACAAGGGGGCCAAGCTTAGGTATTACTTGGGCAAGATTAGACTAGCAGGAAACGCCTTGGGAAGATTGGGGCCAGTTGAGGGCATTTGTCTATTCTTGTAGACCGATTACAGCCAATTCCAATATCTAATTAAGAATTTCTACCTTGTTCAAAACCAGTCACAAGTCACAGCATACCTCAGTGGGGTTTTGCATTTACTTCCATTACTTCGGTCAGCAACCCCGCTGGAAAACAATGCCATCCACAAGGCAAAGCGTATATACCAATTGGATGAACAAGTTATAATCTGTGCAACAATCAACAAAAAGATGCAAGCACACACCGACCAGCTACCAGCAGCAGCAGCTAACCACGGTCAGACCAAGGAGCAAAAAGGGACCGAGGGAAGAGGGCTAGCTATGTTACAATGCAAGTATACAGCAAAAGGAAAAATATGCATAAAAAAACCCGGCCCATACAGATGACCAAGAAAAGAAACACCAGAACCATCTAATCTTTCGATGTAGGTTTTTCTTTTTTTTTTTTTTTTTTTTTTTTTTTTTTCTTTTTTTTTTTTGCATTTACAGCCGTAGCTAATATCCCAAGCCTCATCATCACTTCAATCCCCAGTAACCACGCAACCACGGTGCACGACTGCAATCACCAGTGACACAACCCACCTTCACCCTCTTCCCTCTTCCACGTCCCCGCAAGACCCACAACCTCCAATTGCCCATCTGCATGCTCATCCATGATATCTAGGGATGCATAGCTCGCCTCTGCAGGGCCTTTGACGGGCAACCCCTTGTCCAACACCCCAATAGCTGGCTCCCCAGTCTCATCCCGAGACTGCTTGAGGAACGGGATCAGCGCTGTGCCACCGGTTCCCCGCAGGTTCTTGCTAGCAGAGCCAGCGACCGTGGCGGGGTTGACAACCGCCGCAGAACGAGAACTGCTGGCTTGGGACACTGGATGGGCAATATCAACGCGTCTTTTCGCAATGCTGCTAGGCTGCTGGTTGCGGGTCTCGCGTGATTTGACAATAATATATCGCGAGACCATCTGAATGTGCTTATCCCGCAGGCCGCGAAGGGTTGCCAGACACGAATCATAGGCGGCGCACAGCGCCTTATCGGACCGGTTCTCCAGGACGAATTCGCGGATATTCGCAACGCTGGCAACATGTTCGAGGAAGCGTCTGTGGGGGCCTGGCATGTATGAGCGCATCTCCATGATGAAATTGTGGTGTTTTCTCGGGGCCTGGCCGCCCTCGTCGCTCGATGGGGAATTTTCGGTGCGCTTCGTGCCAGTCGGGCGGTGCTCGACGTTCAGAACGATGTCGAAGAATTGGATCAGAGAGCTCTGCGCATTGGAGCCACCTCCATAGGTGTGGCGCGATTCCTTGCCGGTTCCGTCGTCATAGACGATGCCATTGGGTAGGCCTGCGTCGCTCATGTTCTTGCTGCCGGCTAGGAAGGGGCGGATGCGGTGGTAGAAGACGTGTGGGTCGCAGTTTTCGTACATGCGTTGCAGGAGGGTTCCGATATCGTCGAGCCGTTGGGCGAATGTGTGGAGGCATTCTGTGACGACTTTTACGTCGCCTTGCCGGGCAGCTGAGATTGCATTAAGCATCAAGGGAATCGTGGCGGCGCCGCGGCCTTCGATGGCGATGGAGATGAGGTAGAACCATTGCTCGTCAAGGGAGCCGGTGAAGGTAAAGAATGGGACAATGTTCTCAAGGTTATCGGCGGGATCTTCGGGAAATATGGATTTGTAGTTCCAGAGGCAGAGACTCGCATACGTGGCGACGGGAGGGAGTTCGAGGTGGGAAGAGACTTTCAAGAGGGGGATTGTAAGGGAAGGTGGAATTTTCTGGAGATCATACGGGTGAGTAAGTGGATTTTTACTGCAGATCACAACCACATCCTGCATTGCACGACGCAAAAAAAAAAAAGAAAGAAAGAAAGAAAGAAAGAAAGAAAGAAAAAAGAAAAAAAAAAAAACAGGACTAACTATGCACGTACCTCAGCGGGAATATCACCACCCCAGATATAACCATGTAGCATAAAAGTCAACAAAACATAGGCACGCCGCCATTCCGGTACGGTGTTCAGTTGGTCCGTGGAGAGAATTGGCATATGGTCAATTGTAACCCGTAGCCGCTGGCTAAGAATGAGGGCCTGCAGGTTGGCCACGATCGCCTCCCATCTTGAATAGTAGGGGTCTGGTAGACTCTGAAGCGGGGGTTTACTGGGAAGGAAACCTGACTCCGGGGACAGGCCGTAGTCCGCAAGCAATGGGATGGGAGGAATCATGTCTGTTTAAACCTCTAAGGATAGACCACCTACTCCACCAAGTGCCAGCGACGAGCAGAGATGATTCAGATATTGATGGAGGGTGGAGCAGAGATTATTGAGTGAGTGGGGTCAAGAAATGGCAAATGTGAAGCAGACGCGGGCTGGAGGAGGTCTCAAACGGCAAACAAGAGACTCGACAAGACGTGTAAGTGTACTTCAATTCTGGACCTGAAAGAAAGCTAAAGAGAGTTATTCTTCAATAAGGATGGCCTCGAGAAACGTCACGAAACTAGCAAAGAATTATGTCTCATTGCCACCCCACATGACAGACATTCACTGAAGTTCTATCCAACTAACTAGGTACCTGCTTGGGGGGCGATAGGAATAGAAGAGAGCAAGTTTCACAGGCAAAAGGGGAAAAAATTGAATGCCGGGGTGATATAATAACTAATGGCGAACAACAACTTGTCAAGAGCCAACAGAAATCCCAAACTTCTCCTCCTCAAGGGCCTAGGTTGGTAAGTTTTATTATTAACTATCTAAACCCCGGTTAGACGTGGAGAAAATAGCCCCAGCCCGGTGACTCTTCAGGTTCGCGGCATTGGGCTGGAGGTACTGACTAATTAAAACAACCGCAAACCTTGGTAGAGAGCTTAAATTCTACCCTCAGCCCCAAAACCACGGTCGGGGTATGCAAGGGGTGCGCGGGGGAGGGGAAGATATAGAACAAAATGAGCAGCATGGAAATCGAGACAAAGGGGGCACAATGATGCAGTCTACTAAATATATCCATCCCTATTTCGAGACATCATGAATCTTCAACAAAGATACAAAAAATCTTCCTATCTATTAATACACCGATTGCGTAGGCACAGGGGATCATGAGACGACATGGTAGAATGCCAGTCAGACGCCTAGTTACATGGCTGCATATGCCAGAAATGACTCCTCCTAGGCACGGGCAGTTATCCCGAAGAGTAAGCTGGTTATGTCACTATGCGTGCATTGCCGAACGATCAAAAGCAGGATATTGGTACCATCGTCATTCCCGTGATCTTCTTTGTTCAAGCAAGGATAAGGACCGTAAGGACCGTAAGGACCGCAAGGGCCATTTCTGTGATTGGAATTCTTCTCACAACAGCTGCTTTTTCGAACGGGTCCAGGGCAAATCTAGGGGAGCGCTGGGAGTGCAGAACAAGGGAAATGGGAGAAAGAGAGCAATACACCGAGGCTATTGGCTATAAAACAATAACTAGTCAACTATTATATATAATGTTATGTCATGACGTGTCTTTGCGGGTATTCTTACTTAATATCTACACGCAGAAAAGTTTACCTGCGAAACTTTAGCGATTGAAATTAGACACGGAAGAGCATGAAGGGCCATCCATGCATTCTGTCCGGGAGAGAAGAGAGGGCTAAGTTATACCAAACGTTTCTCGTCGTTCTGTCTTATGTTTTGGTAACATAACAACTTCCCAGAAAACAGAATAACAAAAGAATAATATGTTACACAAGTAATATATACAGTAAGCAAAGGCTCACTTGAGAGGAAGCCCGAAATGTTGGGCACGCCCATGACATTTGTGATTCGCTAGTCGATGGAGGTGCGAAGGGTTGCGTTAAGGCCTGTTAGGTTTGGAGATATCACAGATGTGGACTAGAAGAAAAGACCGTCCCTTTAAGGCAAATTCAAGGTCGGAATAAACTGAAGATCGCAGAGGGCAACCAACCAACCAAAAAAAAAAAAAAAAAAAAAAAATCACAAAACGACAGGAGGGGTAAACATATTGGTATCAAATAATGTAACGAGACTGTGCTAGGTAAATAGGGAGGAGGAGATTTTTAATGCTGGCTCCATTGGATCGTATTCAGGTCAACGCCCTCCTGCACCAATTCCCACAGCGGACTGAGTTCCCGCAAGAACGAGACCCGCTCTCGCACAGCCTTCAATACATAGTCGATTTCGCTCTCTGTCGTGAACCGGCCAATGCCGAATCTAATGCTGCTGTGTGCGCTCTCGTCACTGTTTCCAAGGGCCCGGAGAACGTAGCTGGGTTCCAGAGAGGCTGACGTGCAGGCGCTGCCGGAGGACAGAGCGATATCCTTAAGAGCCATAAGGAGGGACTCACCCTCGACGTAAGCGAATGACACGTTGACACAGCCGGGGTAGTGTTTGTCCGGGTCACCGTTTAGGGTCGTGTGTTCCATCGAGAGAAGGCCGTCCAGAAGCCGCTTGGACAGATATTCGATGCGTTTCGCATCATACTGGAATATAAACCGCATCAGTAATCCGAAGCAGACTGTCAAATGATGGATATAGCGACAGAGATATATAAGTAGGAGAAGGACGAAGAATCGAATCCTCCCGAGCCAATCATAGCCCTGCTACTTAAATCAAAGAGAGTTGGTTGAAACAGCAAAAGCTGCGAAGCTACAAAACCAACTACTCTCAGAAGACTTGGGATAAGGCGAGTAATCATTTCGTGCACGGGGATATGGGAAAGGATAGCCAGAAAAGACATAAATGCCTTTTTGGTTGCGTCATAACAGATTTAAAAAAGAAAGAAAGAAAGAAAGAAAGAAAGAAAGAACTAGCTTACCTCCATCTCTTCTGTTGCAATGCGGCACGCCTCTCCAAAACCAACGACAAGATGAGGAGCAAGGGTTCCACTTCGGAGACCTCTCTCCTGGCCACCACCAGTGATAATGGGATCAAGACGAACTCTCGGGCGCCGTCTCACGTAGCAAGCTCCAATGCCTTTGGGGCCGTATATCTTGTGTCCGGAAATAGAAAGAAGGTCGACATTCCAGTCGTTGACGTCGATCGGGATCTTCCCAACTGCCTGGGCCGCATCGGTATGGAGAAATACTTTATTCGCCCGGCAGATGGCTCCAATCTCTTTGATTGGCTGAATAACGCCAATCTCATTGTTGACGGTCATGATGCTCACCAAAGCCGTTTCGGGACGGATGGCAGCCTTAAGGTCATCAAGATTTATCAACCCGTTGTTCTGCACAGGGAGGTAGGTGACCTCGAATCCCTCATCCTGCAGATGTCGACAGCTGTCCAAGACACACTTGTGTTCAGTCTGCGACGTAATTATATGCTTCTTCTTCCCCGATCGCCCAAAGAACTTCGCAACACCCTTGATACTCATGTTGTTACTCTCCGTCGCGCCGCTGGTGAAGATGATCTCCTTAGCATCCGCCCCGATCAGCTTGGCAACATGTTCCCTCGCCTGTTCGGTGGCTTTTTCAGTCTCCCATCCGTAAGCATGCGTTCTCGAATGGGGGTTCCCGTAAAGGCCAGTGAGGAAAGGAAGCATTGCGTCAAGCACACGTGGATCTGTGGGTGTCGTGGCTTGCATGTCGAGGTATATCGGCCGAGATCCCTGGTCGAGGAGGGTGGCCTGCTTCAGAATGCCAGCAGACGGGCTCGCCGTGGCATCTCCGCTGACTGGAGTCCCCGGCACAATTGAATCCTGCGGCAATGTGCTCGTTTGCCCGGCCCTGGTGGTACTCACCTGTGCTTGAGCGGGGTTTGACTCTGACGCATAGCACCGTCTGGCAGCTGCCAGTCGCGATAGTCGTGGCCTGGCGGAGGCACATCGCCGTGGACACGCACGAAGCGCTTGCCTGAATACGGATGGTGCTATGTTTGACATGGTGATTGAGAGAGAGAGCAAATGGAAGACCGGTGGGAATCGAAATCGAGCAACTTGACGCGCCTGCAGAATCTTTCTTGATGGCTAAGTGGTTCAATTAGTTTGTCAGTTCAACGGTTAGTTAGTTGACTTAAGTTAGTAACAGCAGAAAGGACAGGCGCTGACTAATTACGCGGCAAATTCTCTGGGCGCCAAGGCTTGCTCTGTGTGCTTCCTCAAAGCGAAAAACGCCCCCATATTCGGCTCGGGCGCCAACCCCGCAAAACTCATCCATCCACAACTTCTGGACCTTAAGTTTGAAGGTTGGAGACACGTTCAGGATAAAAATAGAACAGAAGAATTTACTCTCTTGTTACGGGTTCAACGTTTGGATTGGATATTCACACATCTTAGGTTCTGATGGACAAGTTTCCTTGGCTTACTCGAGCTGTATTTTTCTGTTTGGCATACACATCATATCATTCATTCTCTTTAATACCTTCTGGGAGGTATTTTCTTACGGCTGCTTCATTCAATACGGAGGGATAAAAAACCCTTTATTCAACCTGCCCTTAGGATCATACTTTGTCTTGATCTGACGGAGCCGCTCATAGTTTGGCCCGAAGATCTATGGTGGTCAACGTCAGCCAAGACTTGACCATCAGAGGGTGTGAAGAGAATCAAGGCATCCACAGCGCATTCAGTTTCAGAATGAAAAAAAAAAAAATAAATAAATAAATAAATAAATAAATAAATAAATAAAAATAAAAATAAAATAAAATAAATCCGCTTACCTGGCTCAAATCATGGAACCCATGCAGAAAGGCTGGCCAAAATTCATTGGGCTTGTGAGAAGGGGCAATTTCCGTCGGACCCCTTTCCAGGAGCTCCAACGCCAATGCCGTGGAACAGTCCGCGTCAGAGTGGTAGCCCAGTACCAATTGAAGAGCATGTTGAGGTTTCGTGCGAGGCCAAGCTGTCGCCGATGGGCCCCCAGCGGAGGTTAAAGTTTTCTGCAAGAAATATGTCAATAATATCTTATCCGAAGCATATAGGATAACGGAGTATTATCCGGATAAGAGCTCTCCCACCTTGCCCATGAGCTCCAGGATGACGAAGGTGCCCGCTCTAAAGGCCGGGTTCGTCTCTACGGTCCGCTCGTGGAACTGAGCCATCCTCAGGACGAAGTCGGGATCAATAGAGTCGACAAGCGGTGAAGACAACACCGAGTGGTTGTGATCTCCGAAACGCAATGATGCTAAGGGGTGGGGGGAATGGCGGTGTCAGTTTTCATGCAATAAACCTGATTTAATTAACTATTACAACATGTATTCGTCGTACCTGTAAGTTCGTTGACTTCACGGATCTTGAGCTCCTTCGTCATGTCCACTGCACCCTCGATGTCGAAAGCCCATTTGAAACCCAATTCACTGCGTGCATGCTCTTCTCCGTGGGAATCGAATATATGCATTGTGACATCAGGTTTCGTAGCTTCATTTTGGTCGTCGGGGGATGCAAAGTTCGTAACTGAGACATGTGCCGCGATCTTTGGGTCTGTGTATCTGCTCGCGAAGTCGGACACCCCCTGAGATACGGCTTTCATTGCAGTCCTTGGAAAGGCAATAGTTCCTGCGTGTATCTTCTGCGAGCAACGGTAGACCTTAAGTTTGAAGGTGGAAACAACTGATTTCCCCACATTCCATGTCAAATCACCTCACGGTGCGGGTGCATAGGGTCACTGGGGGTAATGGCATCATGGCGTACCTCCGAAATTTCCTCCTCCACCACGAAGGGCCCAGAGGAGATCTGGCTCCGTCGCCGCCCATAACGTTCTACCATCTGGAAGCACCACATGGGCATCCAGGAGAGTTTGCGGATCTGAGCAGAGACCAAACTCCCCCGAAAACCAAGAAAATCCGCCAACGAGCAGGGAACCCGCAACCCCGACGAACGGGACCCGAGTGCTGAGGACTGCCATACGAAAAGACACGGAGAAAAGAAGAAGGGAAAAAAAGTTAAAAAGATAATAACAACTAAGCCAGCGCGATAATAAGATCAGCAGAAGGTGCTCGCCAGTTGGACTAACCTGTAAAACCAGGGGCTGCCTCCTCGAGCTTCCTGTCCACTTCTCCCCAAGTCTGACCAGCCCCGATGGTTATGGTCTCCGACTCGGGGTGATATTCGAAGGAATCGAAAGCTTTCATGCTCAGTTCGACATCCTTTGCGCCGGCTGTGTTGTTCCCTCCAGATCGGACAGCGAAGTCCAAGTCCAATCCGCAGAGATACTGAACCGTCTTCTGGAGCGCAGGCAGCGACTTTGGCCGCAGGACTAGATGCGGCTTGGGGTTTTTGTACGTCGACCAGAAGGTTGTTTCCGCAGCATACTTCTCTGAGGAGGATTCGAGGATCTCGTCGTCAGACAGGAAGCTTCGTACCGCCGCTTTGTGCTCAGGGAGTAAGGCCATGGTGCTCTGTTGGTAGCAAGGACAGCTTTTTGGGGGTTGGGGGGTTTGGGGGGGGGGTCTGTTCCAGATAACTAGCTAGACGTTGTATCGCAACAAAAAAACAAGAGTAACTATTAACCAGTTAGTTAGCTGTTGGAGAAGACGTGAAATCGTGTTTGCTCGATCCCAAACACAAGCAAGCTGCTTTTCGTCGAGGTCTCAATTCCCGGGCTAAATAGGTAAAGTTTCAGTATATAATATAGAGGCGCATTCGGGTCCCTGTCGATATCGGGGAGAGGCTGCCTCTGCTCACGCATCGCTAAACAGGTCACTCTGGGTCCGTCGCAGGATCCGCAACCCCTTGCAAAGGGACTATTCAGCTTCACCGCCTTTTCCTTTTTTACATACAGTAGGATTAACTACGTGACTACAGAAGAATCATGTTGAAAGTTGAAACGTGACTACGGCAGGGAAGGGCTCCGTAAATAAATGGCATTTCATAATTGACAAGACTTTATAAATCAAAGGGCACTTTTCCAGCGGGGATGATATGAAAATATATCTGACGGCAGGGGCAGAGTACAATCCAGGGAAAATAGGCTGTCAATGTGAACACTTGGAACGTGAAAGACTGGGGGAGCAACTGGCGGAGCAACTGGCGGAGCAACTGGTGGTACCCTCATCCGCGCGCAGTGGGTGGTGGTGTCTCAAGGAACGCTACTGGGGGTCACAATGGAAAAGCCACGTAGACACTGGAGATAGCCCTGGTCCTGTGCAATGCATCCCTTCGGTCAACTTTCTCCATCGAGCAACTACGGATTAAATAGTCCGTCTTCCAGGGGATACATCGCTTCAGATCAAGATTTGAGAAATATTATGCCAGTGTAAGTGAACGGTGCACACCTCCAAAGATACCACCTACCGAATCATCTAACAGAATATAACTTTTCTGCGCGGCCCATGTAGTTATGCATATGTGAATATTTGTGAATAGAGCAACAAAGCTGCCTACAGGGCCGAAGCTCCACTCAGCTCCGTGTGGGTCTTGGCCTCATTCGGATTGTGGAGCGGTAATGGCACCCGACGCCAACGGATAAACGGGACGAGTCTGCGCTTTCCAGGCTGCAGAATTCGGGCTCCTCAACGACCCCAGCTCCCTCACGACTCGGAGCTGCAGGACCGTGTGCGAGACACAGCAGGAGCGTGATGGGTATGAAAGACCCGCTTTGGTTCGACAGGATCTCTGCGGACACACGACGGTGTTGTAGATGACATCGCGCGCGGAGGTGCGGTTGAGCATGATCGGGTAGTACGTGTCCAGGATCCTGGGATCCGAAACCTCCATGTGCGGGCAAATCCGAATATCCAAGTCTCTCAGAGCCTCATTCACTGTTTCCTTCGAGGGGATGTCGTCGCATCGCGTCGGGAAGAGGCAGAGCACATCCAGCTGCTTCAGCTTCGTCGGCCAGAACCGCGTTGTGAACCAGAAATGGCCCGGGACCTCGTACTGGGGACCATGCTCACACGGAATCATACGCCATTTGGGCGAATCCGGCATGCTCTCCTGAGGCAGTTTGCGAATAAGGTTGAAATTCTCCTTCGCCTCGTTGAAGCTGAGCGTCCTGGCGGAGCAAATCTGCAACACCGGCAGCGAAGCCACGCAGTAGCGGTTCTCCGGGCTCTCTCGCAGCTGATTCTTGGCGAAACAGGATTTCTTGTGGACGCGCTTGCAGCCTGCACACACGAGCTTGGAGAGCGCCCCGTCGCGCTCCAGCATGCACAGAAATTCAAACCTTTCGCTCTGGAAGGTTAGCTCGGCATCACGCAGCTCAGGAAAGTTACGGAACCGTCGACATGTTTGGGACAAGGCTTTCCGACTCAATGGAGGAAGACGGTAGAGGATGTCGAGAACCAGCTCGGCCGGCATGCACGCCAAGGACGGGCGGGTAGCTGCCGGGCCTTCGGGGACTGGCTCGGGAGGGTCCCCGCGTAGGTGCTTGAGCGCCCGAGAGAAGAGAGATTTGACACTATGCATTGCAGGCAAGAACAAGCAAACATATCAAACCAGGGTGGGGTCTGGGGATTCAGCGGGGTAAATTGTTAGGAGAGACGGTGGTGCATCCAATTGGGGTCGCAATGGCTCCTCTGGCGAACGGAGAGTCGGAA
>NW_011371364.1:1413677-1432592 GCF_000150735.1 Paracoccidioides brasiliensis
GGGTAGGGGAGAAGAAGGGTATTACAAAACGGTTGAACATCTTGCAGATGGGCATCCGTGACCCATATGATGTAATAATACCCATTGATTGATTGGTAAACTTTGAGAGAAAAAGAAGAAAAAGAAGAGAGAAGAGAGAGTAGCTCCCGGTATGAACTCTATGTCCTGAGTTAAACCGGAGAGATACCCGATATCGCGATATGAGCCAGGGAACCAACCGCCCAAAACCGGGCAGTGGATAAATCGCTGATATCCTCAAAAATCTCGCATACAACCAAGTAGGAAGATACAACAATGTGTACTTGCGAGGGGGAATGCTGCCCCTTGCACATGCTCTGTACGTAGAAAACATGAGAACGGGGAATGTGAAGATGTAGCTCAGCTCAAAACCTGGGAAGTTGGGAGAGCGCGCTCTGTAGGAGCTTTATCCATGTAACGATGCGCCGAGGAAAGAGATGTAACTAACTAACTAACTAACTAATAACTAATCGTGCCGCTGCGCAACCCAACACCTCATGTGGGTGCGCCACACCAAAATGATAAAAATCTTGAATCACATCCTCATTATTGCACTCTATATTAACAACTAGTAGCTAATCTATAATAAAAAGATTATCTACATCATTCTCAGTATGTGTGCCATCTCTAAATTGATTTAATTCCTCTTCTGTCAATGGTGTGAGTGGGTTATTGTCAATTTTCATGGGATCAACTCCAAGTCTCTATCACTTTCTTATTCTGCTCTTTTTCAGCTTCATTATTCTTATGCTGTTTGATTTTTCTATTGACATCTTTAATAGTAAGGACTCTTCCTACTTGAATCTGGCAACAGATTGTTTTAGCTCTGCAGCATTTACTGATGTTGAGAAAGTTCTCTAATTCAGTGATCAATTGCTAATTAAGTTCTATGTGAATTAGACTTGCTTTGAATATCTTGTTCAAATGACATGTCAAAATGAGTGATTTCAAATCAAGAGTATCTCTAATACTTTGTATAGTGTTTTCCACAATATTAATATTATGGCGTTCCGCCTCTATTCTTCCGTCCCTTCCTATATTAGTATTCGCTCTCTATTCGCCCCTATCTAATCCACTCAGGGGCCTCAATCTTTTCTATATTTCCTATTCTATGCGATCACTCCTACCATATAGAGTGATTATAGTGTGTATATATAGCAGGGCATCCGCCCATCTTATTAAAAGAGAATCAGACATAATTTATCCTACCTATTCAATTGCTTGTACGCATCAAATATGGTGTTTTAGCTTTTAAATTATCTTTGATGAGAATAGCTGAGAGAAAATGATAGATATGTGATTTGAATCATTCTCATCTTCATAAATCTGCAGTGAAGGAGATGATGAGATTTACTGCTTAAAAGTATTAAGAAATCAGTCAGAATTTCATGAATATATATCATGTTGAGCTCATTCTGCAGCTATTGTATTAGATTTAAAAATCTACTTTCACATAGTTAAAAGATCTTGTAGAAACTGCTATTTTTCATACTTAACTATGATATGCAGTATTGTTGACTACTTTTGAATGATAATGCTTATCTTACTGAAATGATAGACTATCTAGAGATTGTAACAAATGAGTAACATGTGATAAAAATTCATATAGAATTATCTTATGAAAATTTATATATTATATAAACTCCTCAGTGATATGAGATTCATGATTATTCATTAAAAGCAATTGATGACTTTTTTTCTATCTCTTTTTTATAGTAATATTGAAATGTTTAAGCTATTCAAATTCAATCTCATTATTTATAAATTTAGTATCTGATATAGCAATTCTATAATTGCTGAGCAAATTTGTCTATGTATATTAATTCTTCAAGTGTGTTTTGAAGACCAAGATTATCCATGATGAAATGATATGATTATTTTTAAATACATATTTAATGACTGTAATTGAACCTATTGAAAAGAATGAAGAAATGATGGAATTAGCTTCTTTAAAAGCAGTTATAACTTATTCTTCACATTCTTGTCATTTTTGAAATTCAATCTTATCAAAGTTGTATGTATCACAGATGTGAAATTGATACTACTCAAATAGAATCTAAAGATATTCAAATTATATATTAATATATTCAATATCTTCAACTATTATTTTCTTTAAATTCATTGACTTCTGTTTCATTCTTCTATACTCAGATAGGTATTCAATGAATCTATAAGTTCACATCTTGCTGACTTTTGAAGAAGAGGTAGTAGAATCTATATACTGATATTTAAGCATTAAATTTATAAAATCTTCAATGTGTTTAGCTGTGAAAGAACAATTCTTTTCATCAAGCAGCTTGATTCATTGTTTAATCACATCCTTCTGACTCTCATTTAATCTCTTGTTAACTGAAATCTTTGCAGTATTCAGATTTCCTCTATTAATATACACTCAGAGCTATTGATAAGAAATCTCAAATTCTTATAACAAAAACAGTATTTTGAAATTTGAGGTATTTTGATGATAAGCAATAGCTTTTTGAATACAGTCTTCAATATTTTTATTCTTATTTGACATTGTGGTGAGTTATTAATTGATGAAGATGATGAAGATGATGAAATTGCAAGATTTTTATCATTTTGGAGTGGTTGCACCCACATGAGGTGTTGGGTTGCGCAGTGACACGATTAATTAATTAGTTAACTATGGTAGCATTAACTAGTCAGTCAACGGGGCTTAGTCAGTCACTTTCTTCTGTTCTGCTCTTTCATTTTCCCTCTTTCCTTTCCGCTGTGTGGCTGGAGATGTTCCCCTAGACACAAACAGCCTAGCTCAGTCTTAGTCATCTCCCAGTGCCAGACTGCACCGCCCGACTAACCAGCTAAATGGTTTCAAGCGCCTCAGCCCGGTTACGCCCGCGGTGGCGAACCCCCCGCGAGGCTTACATAATCCCGACCCCGCCTGCGCAGCCCAGCCGAGAAACTTCCATCGGGACTTTGGAATGGGGGGAACCATGCGTTGAGAACAATGCAACAAGCCAAACCACCCATTTCGCCATCGGGCAGCAATCGTCGACATCGATCTTCTCTCCAGGCCTTCAGCTACGGCATCCTGCTTTGACCGTTGGACGCTGCAGGACGAGAAAAAAAAAAAAAAAGAAGAGCACCAGATCGATCCTTCGCCCTCGACACAAACGCCATTCATTCCTACACTTTACTCAGATTCTCGACTCGACTCGACTCGAGGATTTACACATCTCAGAAGCTAATCTCCCACATCCTTGACGCTCTGGTGCTGTCGCAAGAATCCTCCGCTCCCGTTTTAGTGGGGAGCTAACTCGGAAACATGAGTCTCAAGGGGCTGCAGAAGAGCGTCGTGCGCGCTCCACAGACTATCAAAGCGAAGTTCAACGTCGGCGAGCACACCAAGGACGCCGTCTACATAGACGCAGACCGGAGATTTGTGGAGTTGGAGAAGGAAACGAAGAAGTTGCATGATGAATCAAAGAAGTACTTCGACGCCATCAATGGTATCCCGATTGTCACATAAAGAAATCAATGCTCCCTGGTTTTCTTTCTTTTCTTTCTTTTCTTTCTTTTTTTTTTTTTTTTTTCTTTTTTTAGATCTTTTAGGCTTCCCTTCCTGAGTTGTACCAATACTAATTCGTTTCCTCTCTAGGCATGCTGAACCACCAGATCCAATTCTCTGAGGCTATCAAAGAACTGTATAAGCCCATCTCCGGCCGAGTGTCAGATCCTGAAAGCGAAATCCCCGAAGGGAATCAAGAAGGACTGGATGCATGCGATGGATATGCGTCGATCGTTCGTGAGCTGCAAGTGACCCTGGAGCCGGAATTGGAATTGATCAATTCCCGGGTGGTTCACCCGGCCGAGGAGCTCCTGGAAATTATCAAGATCATTCGTAAAGTCGCCGTAAAACGACAACATAAACAGCTGGACTATGACCGGCACCGTGCCACGTTAAAGAAGCTGCAGGATAAGAAAGACAAGTCACTAAAGGATGAGAAAGCCCTGTACAAGGCCGAGAATGACGTCGAGCAAGCCACGGCAGACTTTAACTTCTACAACGATCTCTTGAAAAGGGAGCTCCCCCAGCTCTTCCATCTTGAAGCAGAGCTGATCAAGCCCCTCTTCCAATCCTTCTACTTCATGCAGCTCAACATCTTCTACACCCTCCACGAACAGATGCAGGGCATGAAGATCCCTTACTTCGACCTGACGTCAGATGTCGAAGAGGCTTTCGACCGAAAACGAGGCAACGTCAAGGAGAGGGCGGAGGGGCTGGCGATCGTCCACTTCAAGACCAGAAGTGGTCGTCAACAACCAGGATCCAAATTACCACCAGGCGGCAAAGATAAGCTTGCTGCGAACAGCAAGGCATACCCAACCCGCCACACTGCAGACACTTCCTCGGACACCCCGCCACCACCATACTCCGCTCACACTGCCTCTACGCTCATCGGCGGAGCGGGCTCTCTCGCTGCTGCGGCAAAGGCGAAGCCGCCGCCGCCGCCTCCGCCTAAACCAGCACGCTTCGCTGCATCATCTCCTGTGGAAACCGTGACGGCCTTGTACGACTATGAGGCGCAGGCGTATGGCGACCTCAGCTTCACGGCCGGCGACGTGATAGAGATTATAGAGCGGACCGCTAATGAGAATGAATGGTGGACGGGGAAGATCAACGGGAAGACGGGGCAGTTTCCAGGTAATGACCAACCCACCCATTCCATCCAACCCATTCCATTTCAACCCATTCCATTCCAACCATCCCATTCCATTCCCACGCCATACTTCCTCCTTGTAGAGAGATCTTTTCCCTTTTTTCCTCTTGTTTTCCCAAACAACTCTAACGAAACAATAACAAACAGGAAATTATGTCAAATTAAATTAGAAGCATCCTTCTCGACCCTTTGTTGGAGCTCCCTCCTGCTTCTTTCCGGGATGACAAACAACAACAACAACAACAGAGAAACCGAAAACGCATCATCCAACCCATCAATGCCTTCATTCTTCCATGTCAAGCCAGAGCTTACATACCTGCACACATACATACTGCATCCCGCGCGCGTTTCATACCGTATAACATTTTTTGAAGATGGGTTTTCAAAACATCACCATCCATCGCTCACCATTATCCATAGAAGGCCCCCAAATCTCCTTGCTCTCTTTTCTACTCATGCGTTGATTCCGGTGTAATTTTTCCCCCTTACCTTATCTCGCTCTTTTCCTCCTCGCCAGTGCTCATATTAGCAGCTATGCATTTTCTTCCTTCTGGACCAGCTTGTGATGCGCCATCTCCATCCCGGTTTTAGATATTTTGGTCTCTGAGAATATGTTGTTCCTGGAGGGCAGCCTTTTTTTTATTTTTATTTTTATTTTTATTTTTATTTTTTCTTTCTTTCTTTCTTTCTTTCTTTCTTTCTTTCTTTCAGCGCGCTTGCTCGAGTTTTTGGTCGTTGGGATGGGTTTGTTTTCCTGTCACTCACATTCGCGCCCCTTATCTTTTATTATTGTTAGTTTACGTATGCAACTGTACATAATGTAGCATCGTTGACATAGTCTTATTGTATATTAATAAAGTCCTTCGAGTGAACCTGGTATAGGAGATACAGTTCCTACCATTAATTCATTGAATGCAAGGAGCCTAGCTTTCTTTCCAACTGATGAGTAGCTGCTCTGCTTGATGGCTGACATTTTTGATACGACTTTCTATATTCACATTCACGGAGATAGATGTTTGATTTTGATTTTGCCAACCTTTTTGGCCAACCAATCAATGTTCCACCTCAATGCCCTGCACGTAACTCGGTTGAAAACAAGGGAAGGGGGAGGGAAATTAAAAAAAAAAAAAAAAAAAACATAAAAATAAAAAATCACTCTGCCAGAAATAGCCCTCCCGTCTACATCTATCATTCGAACACTTTTTTTTAATTTTCTTTTCCACACCACATTATCCTCATTCTCCAACTTTCCATGCTAGCTAGGGGTTGATCGTGTCAAAGAGGTCGAAAGTCAATTTCATCTCAAAAACATATTCCGCCTTTTGCACATTTACTCAGCCTTCTGCAACTCCTCGGGGAGAGCCTTGACCTTATCCCTAAACAGCTTCTCAGCACGCTGCCAGACAGGGTTTGAGTCACGGTGTCTGATCTCCTTCATGTATGGGAGGAGATCGGCGGAGAAGGCATTGGAAGACTCTGCTGGGAGGAGGCTGGGGAGATGGTCGATTGCTGAGAGATGGGGTTTTTCGAAAGTCAGTCGGGCAGAGGGGGAGAGGGAGAAAGGGGAGGATTAAGAGTGTGGGACATACAGATTACGCTTAGGGGAGGGTTGGAGAGTGGAAGAGCGACGGTTGGTTTGCCGAAAGTCTAGAGTGAGGGTTGGATTCTTGTTCTAGTGTTGTTTTCATGGGCTTAAGTTCTGGGTAGAATAAGAGGTCTTACAGTATTGATGTTGTAGATTGGCTGAAGAGCAAACGTTAGCCCTGTGGGTTTCAACGTCAAGGATGTAATGTGGATGATAACTTACTATAGGGTTATTGGGGTTTGTCGTGTCACAGCTCTATCGGCAAAGGTATGTCAGCAGCATGCCATGTCGTAAGTCGATAAAGAGGTTATCGGAACTTACGACGTCGCAAATAACGGAAAGCCTTCTGTTAGGGCTCTTCAGACTCTCCATGTCTATAAATGGCGCGATCTTCTCGCTCAAGTAGATGCAGTTTACGAATCTAACAGGGATCATCAGCAATTTAGAGAATGAGAGAACCAAATATCTGCCAATTGCGGTGCAGGACTTACACATCAGACTCCACAATCTCCTGGAACGGGCCACCCTTGGCTGTCTCCGCCATATCCCAACGCAGGATATCCTCACATCCCGCTTTGACACATGCATCAACGGCACCTCTATTCACTCTGTGTCAGCAATCTAAACCATGAAAAAAGATACCCCGCTGGATAGGGCTTTAAACGTACTTTCCACATCGTCCCAAAGCGCCAATAACGAGGATCCTCGGTCTGCGGGTCGCAATCTTCTCCCCCCGCGCAACATCATTCCGGATTTGGCTAATCATTTCCGCTTCATTAAGGTAGTATCCTCTTCCATCGGTAAACTGCTCTACGCCAGGGAGTGGAGTGCCGTCAGGGTGCTCAAGCTGCCAAACCCAGGTTTTCAGTGCAAGAGCTGCACCAGCAAAGCCGGCATGGTATCCTGACATAAATGAATTAGTCCCAGATCCACAGAGAAGAAACATATTCCCCCAAGGAATAAAACCAAGAGTGATCACCAAAAGCAGCAATCCGTCTCCCATTATCATCCTATAAATCAAATCCCATCGATTAGCCCTCCACCCCAGCACCCCCAAATTGTCCAATGATTATCAAGCTCACCTGCAAAAACTCCAGATCGTACAGCACCCCATTCCCACGACTCCATCTTCCCAACGACTTCTCCCATCCTCCTTGATTCTTGTAGCAATGCGCAAAGGTGACATGGGCGTGTCTGAGCGGGAAATCCTTCGTCTCGTCCAGCTCCTTCAGTCCCAGGATAATACTGTCAAGTGGTGCATCAACCCAGGAACCTTCGGGCACGAGCGTGGCGCCGGCCTCTTCGAACTCTGCATCGGGGAAGATTCGCTTGCGCAGGGCGGAGGTTGGAGAGCGCTCGACTTTGACGATGTAGCCGGCGTCAACGAGGGCGCGGGTGGTAGCGGGGGTTAGGGCGGATCTTTTTGAGAGAAGGGTTTAGTGATATTTGTATACGTATTGGTTGACGTATATGAACATGTATGGGGTTGGTTGCTTCAACTTTTTTATCTTTTAGGTTTATTTGATCGTTGATTCAATTGTGTCATGGGAGTGGATTGCGATTTGGAATAAATCCTAAAGACAGCCATACCTGTGCTCCAAGATCTTGTCCTCCGCACGGAGGTGAAGAGTGACGGGAGACATTGTGACAGCTGTTGTCGTGGTGAAGTAAACCTATTGCAGTTTTCCGCAAGAAATGAATGTTCTTTCACCTTGTCAAAGGGTTCCGCTCTCCACGTGACCCCTCGCCCTAACGTCTCACAATACATTGTAAAATCACTTTTCAGGTCGTTTAAAATTTTACACCAGTAAAACTACTCCCTCCTCAAAAGAAACTCATTTTTATCACTTAGTTAAGCAGTTGTTAGTTAAAGTATCATTACCCTAATATGCACATTGTACTTGAAGAAAATGAAGAAGAATGTTCTGTATGAAGATTATGAAAGCGAAAGATAAGTAGTTAATTAACAAGAGTTTGTTAATTAACAACTCCTGACCAACTGCTTGTAGACTGCTGTAAAGATTTTGATATTTATATATAACTATTTTAACAAGTTTAAGTATGAAGAGAATTGAATCCAAAAAAACTCAATAATTTCTATTTGAATAACAAAGCAGTTTTGCAAGAGTCCTTGAGATCATTGATTATTATGAAGAGAAACTTTTTATGGAAACGGTTTTACCCACTTTGATCAAACATGAGCCTGGTCACGTGGAGTACTCTTTGTTGCAGTTAAGTCATGTGATGCCAGGGATAATGGAGTAAATCCATCCAATGTTTTCAACAGACGCTGCAGAGAATTGTTGAATCCGCCAATCAAAAAGCATAATATTTATAGTGTACACGGTTCTGGTCCGAAAATGCAAGAACTCCGTAGTTGAATCCTGGTTATCCCGATGAAAGGGACATGTTTTGGCAATTGACTGTCAAGCACTCGGATGTGAAGAATGCAAGCCTGGGTAAGTTGATATCAAATATCTTTTTAGTATTGAATGTACCTATGTAGCTATTAACATGTCTACAGCAGCCCACCAGAGTTGGTGGCCGTTCAGTCATTTGTATAACTAGTTGTTACATGTATTATTAAAACAGGGATGGAAAGAAGAGACATGATGAAGACGGCAGCCAATGAATTTTTGACTACAAGTTCGAAAAATGAAAAGGACAAATCTAGGGAATGGATATATAACTCCACGACAATGAAGGCAGCTTCCGGTAAAAGGCCAGGTAGAAGAAAAACAGCAGAAGAAAGAAAAAGGAGCGAATATGCAGAAGAGGCGCGGGCCGACTTAGTACATCAACGCAGCCAGTAACTCCGGTTAATATGTAAATACATCGCGGGCTCTATCCTGAACAAGGGCACTTGAGTTGGACTGGGTGGTGAAGACGACGGAGATAACCCCATATCAGGCTCAATCAGCGTACTAGTTTTCGGCTGTCCTCTGTTAAGCCTGACATCTGCCCTGTCAATTACAACGGGACGGCTTGACTCCTCAGCGACAGGTTTTATAGGAAGTCGCCTCAGATTGCTGAGCTGTATAGTGGGATCGAAGCTGATCAAGATTATTGGCCTTCTGCCGTCTGGAGTTGACGGGTCTGTTGAATAAACAACAGACCGTTCATCGGAGGCGGCTGACACATCTCTGCATCTCCTTGAGGGGCAAAGCAGGGAAAGAAGTTCCGGCGGCGCATTTAGAGGAGGCCAAAGCTTGGTCCCACGGGATTCAAAGCGTTCATCGCTCAGTGGTATGGGTGTGTTATCGTCATCAAGCTCCGGTGGGTATAAATAACCGTTCTCGCTGATTGGGCATTTTCGTTTCCGGGAAACTATTCGAAGACGTAATTGATCTGGTACCGCTAGTGTCGGTGAGTTTGTTGAGGTGCCATCATTAACCAAATCGATAAAAGCCGATGCAGAATGGTTATACGTTCGATATTTGGTCTTGGAGAGGATAAAATCCCTTCTTGCGGGTGAAGAGATTTCCCTGTCTTCATACTCTGGATGATAGTGGAGGCGAATGCGCTTTTTGGGAGGTTCATAGTTAGGTTTGCTGCGATCATCCAGAGTTGAAGTTAAAGGATCATCAGGCAGGAAAGGGACTGGCAGATATCCAGGGAATCCGGTGCTAGGTGACCCATAAGTTTCGTGTGAATCGCTGTCAGCGCGCAAATCTTTCCTCTGACCAGTGCCATCGTTACTCTCCTCCGATGAGTCTGTTATGAAACACGAAAGGGGCTGCATGTAGTAAGTGCGCAGATTCGTACTACCACCACGATACCATTCTCTTCGACATTCTATTATCATGAGTTGATCCGTTGCCACGTCCGTTCGAAGAGAAATGTTCGTCCAAGTGTCATTGATAGGGCCTTCGCGGTGCTGCCGACGCCAGAGTCGTCGCCATTCAACCTTGTGAGGCTTTGCTGTCGGAAATCGGATACAAATATAGTAGGAAGTCCAATCGATTTCTTCGTCCTCAAACCCAGTTTCCGTCGAAATAGCGTAGAAATGGTCGTCATGAATTTCGAAACATATCGAAGTCCCGATTTCAGACCCAACAAAATTTTCGAGTTGGACAGGTCGCTCCGTCAGGGGCCGCATATTCACTAGATCCCATCCGTGAATTACCCATTCATGGTGACCATGCCCCGCAAAATAGGAATGGGTTCCATAAAATAGAACTGATCCATTATGACGGACGAATATTCTTCTCGTAGACTCGAGCCGTTTAAGGAGGAGGATTCTACCCTGTTTTCGCGTACATGTTGGCTTAACATCAATGGCAATCAGCCACGATATGCGTTCCTCGATTTCACACAGACACGCAACGATGCCGTGGCTATAATACAAAAGCGAGAATTGCACCTCTTGGCTAAAATCTGTCGACACATTGGAGCTGGCACGCCGGAGCACAGCCCCAACATTAACGACTTGTTCTTCCCGAGCAGCGCCATGCACGTCTAGCGTGCGAATCTCGCTCTTATCCAAATAACATAATACTCCTTGGTTGAATAGAAACGTCTCACTATACGCAACCAGACATGCTGAGTAAGGTTGCGCATTAGCTACTGCTTCGCGCACGTCATACACGCGCCGAAGTGCCTCGGTATAGGTGATTTGTCCCCCCGAGGCCAACCTGCCCTCTGATGTATGGGCAATATGCAACTTGAAACGTGTCAGTCCATGCTTTTAATAACCGAGGACGACCTTGAGTAGTTACCTGTGCTGCATTCCTAGCTGTCAACTCGCTTTTCAACAGAGAATAGAGATTTCGGTTGACAAAGCTCAGATTGATATAATCTTGAGGATCCAGCCGAGAGGCAATTTGATGCCATATATCAAAGGGTATAGAATTAAGGGTAGTCGGCATGACATCGACAAACAAGGGATAGCGACGAATTTTGATAAGAAAGAAGAGCAATATAACGTCACTACCCAGCACAACAATGACCCACTTGGGCCTAGCGGAGAAACCTGTTCCCGTTCAAATGAGCATAATTAGTTGATACTTGAACCCCTGATGAAACTCAAGCGTACGCCAATACCAGGGAAGCCGCTAGAACATGGGAGCTGTATGAAAAGGCAGAAAAGACAAGACAAACACCAAGTCATACCGGATCCTCGGAGAGAACAAGCGCAGTTGTGGGTTTTATATCTTACAGGCGATGAGGCTGAAATTCAGGATTAAAAAGCAATAAACGTGACTGGAACCACACAAGGCTGAGGAATAGTTAAAAGACCCCGTCGCAGGAGTAGTAGTATGAAGAGACGGAATGTCCTCGGAAGATTTTATTAACTAGTCAATTACTGCGGACATTGGTCAATCTCGAATATTCAACGCGTTCTTTTACGCCAGGATGAGGCTCCGTGAGATATTATGAGTAAGACAGGGGAGGATCAAGAGCCGCAAAGGGGACTCCGCGCATCGAGGACGACGGCAGCATCTCATCTCACCAACCATCATATCGTGATCGGCCATGGAAACCTGCTTGGACCCAACAATCGTTTAAAGTTCAGGGTCATTCTGGAGCTGGGTTATGTCCTTCCCCAGCTGTTGTTGGACCAGGGCTCGACATCACGATTGTGGCGAAGCGCAAACCAAGACAAATAGGTGTGATCAAAAGAAGTTCCACAATCCCGATCGACGGAAATGCTGCAACTTGTTCCTGGGGACCACCTTGGACACCGCTTGCTTAGGTATTCATGCGTTTTTTAAGCCGCTTCAGACTGCCAGAATGATTGGAAACTGGAATATTGCATCCCCATCCTTGCATGGGTCAAGATCCCAAGAAAGCAGGACGGTTACGATGGCGAGACGAATAATATGACTGCCTGATAACTAGTTAACGTAAACTAGTTTTCTGATTGCTCTGATTCTTAAGATCCCCATCTTGCTCCCTGCCAACTTTAGTCCAAATCCCGCGTAGATTTGGGCCTAACGAGCCATCTAAATTCAATATCACGACTCACAGCCAATAATCGATCTTGAAGAGGATGTAAGCGTCTGCCCATCGTATTTTCAGCCAACAGCCAAACTGTTGACATCATCCAATTCATAATTCCGCGCTAAACTACCGCCATTTGCATTCCAGCCAATGATCTGCAGGAAAACAGCGACCGCCGGGCCTTTATTTACGGCTTGGTCTGCTTTTTTTTTTCTATTTCTGTTAATTCCCGTGTCTCATCAATCCGAAGTTCAGGGCGTTTGGGTGCGGCTCTGCTTGCGGCTCTGCTGTGAAACCTCAGATTCAGCCCATATCCCGTAAATCGTCATCCACCATCTTCGCTTTTCCTTCTCTCCCAACCCCCCAATTTTCTTCCTTTTTTTTTTTTTTTTTATCTCATCATCCATTTAACCTGCTAACCCTAACTAGCTTCTTCGTACCCCTGGCTACCTAAACCCGCAGACATGGTATATCACGTTTTAACACCAACTCTCCACCCTTTCTTGTTCCTCCACGTTCACGGGTAACCATCTGTCATGTAGGGAGCACAGCTGTGGTACTATAGCCGAATCGAATCCGAATCAGCATGCTGCTCAAAGGTGGAAACGTTATTACAAGTGGCCGATGTCACTTTCCAGACTGCTTTTCTATCAGCCACAACTTTCCATGTTATCTTTTGTCCGCATTGGTCCGCATTGTCTACAGTCTCCGGCTTAATTCATTCCATTGTTAAAATGGCATTTGTTATGCGCTAGGATCATGTCGTTGTGTTTATACCGGCGGTGCCCCTAAAAGTCTGAATGAAGCACAAGGCTTCTCTGCTGTACCATTGATAATAGTAACTTCCTTTTTTCCATGTCAGAGAGTCTCATTTTGACCCCTCAACCCCGCATTTGTGTAATCGGGTATCTCGAAGCTTCTGCTTCGCAATGCCTCGTCATCTCCCAAGCCAGAGAACTCGCCAATGTGAGGAGACTTCAGGTAGGTTGGCATGTGACGTGCGGGGAAAGCAAGCGCCACTTCATTGCAACATCGAGCCTGTCACTGACGTTAGATCTTCCAGGTATTCGCGGAATTTCTCGTGCCAAGGCAACAGTTCAGTAACCATGTTAATTAATATGATCGCTCTCAAGATTCGAGCCACAACCTTGGAGGAGATCAATTGTTGTCAGTTCCGGAAGCTTGTGCAAAGGTCGCGAAGCATACACCATACAGCCAGCATGTGTACCCCACAGTACACTACAACCCATTCACACGCCAAAAGTGAAGAGATTCATTCGGCTTATCACTCATCACCCGAAAATCTTGTCAGGCATTTCTATTTGCTCTCCCTCATTGATCAATCTGTGCCCATTATCTGGACCTGCATGATCCCGGAAACCAGTCTTTCTACGGGAACTTATTTAACCAAAATTCCAGTGGTTCTCTTATGTGCTGTACAAGCAGACAAGTTGCCATGCAGTCCTAAATATCGATTTATTTGACTGATTCAACTCGAGCTCTATGATTTTACAGAGCCTGCCAGTGTCCAAATTATCGGCCTTGCACCTCAGGCCGACTATCATTGGCTGGTTAGCTAACAAGGTTATCTATGACTGCATGATAAAGTTCACGCCAATCCTCAACAATCTCCACCTTATGAGGCTCATTGCACGTACTTCAAATTACTCAGCTTTAACTTACTAGTTATAGTTACTTGTTTTGGCCTTACCGAGATATCGAACATTCCTAAAAGTTCCCCGATTAAGATTAGCATCGGAATCAAGTATCCGCAATCGCTTTGCTCGAAATTCTAAGTTTCCCACCAGAAGAAGCCACCATCAGATTGAACGTTTGCTTTTGGCGGGTTTAGACTCCTCTTTTAGCGCCTCCTTGGTCTCCCTCGTTGTCTCTCGCAATCCCTGTTAATAACCCAGCAACCATGTCAAAACGTCCGTGCATGCATTTAAAACTGCTCAGATAGATAGCTCTTCCGATCACTTACTACACAAAACAAACAAACACAAGGCTTGGTATCGGATCTCCCCAAAATATATCCTAGATTTGGTCCTTATAGGCTCTCGGAATCAACGGCAACACCAATGTTTCTTGCACTAACGTATCAGGCTCCTATCCAAAGGAGCAAAAAGAGAGCTACAAAGTCTCAACTTGAGATCCTATTTTGAGGTACCTACGTCTGGGCAACTATAATAATTTGGCATGGCTTCCAAAAATGTATGCACAGCCTTCCTACCCCTCCCTTTTCTTCTTTCCTTAGCCTCCTTGGTTCGCAAGAATTGTATCCTTTCAATGGGGTACACAATGCTGCCCAATGGACCACTAAGCCTTACAGCTTGGGTATATATATATGGAGGCATCCATCCGCGTCCTTCGACCCAACCTGTTGTTTGAAAATTGTCTATACCATCTGGGCAAAAGACCTGGGCGAAGGAGGAAGTATCAAGAGAACGCCAGTTGAGTCATTCTCATGTGAATTTTTAGCCTGACAAGCATGACAGGCATCTTGATGCAGCTCTAGGCAGCTTTGAACTCTGCCGTGTTTAAACCCGAATGGACCTGTATAAAAAGAGGTATTTCGGACGGAGACTGCAAGATCAATCGTCTGTAACCGAAGCCATGTCTCTCACAACCTCCCATCAAGTGGCACGCGGGATATCCAAATTGTCTTCTTCATGCATGGATATGAATTCGTTGATAACACGAGCCTGAACTATCCCAGAAAGCCATGGATGTTAACTATTCTCCCTGTCCATCCGTTACCTACCAGTCGCACCCATCTCTGTCAACTCGAAACAATTCTTACACACAGTTTCAACGGTAACTTTTAAGTTTTAGCCGCGAAATATTGCAGGAACCCTGAGTGCTTACAATTTCAAACAAGGAAAATTCCACGCCCGATCTATCTCTGAGCACTATGGCATTTCACCTTGCAGCTAATCCATGAGAATCTGTTAATGATAGGTTCAGCGGTATTCTTTCTAACTTCTTTTTTTGCACCTGAAGACTTTCTCGTGGATGACTATTTAGGGGTCTCCCGTTTCTTCTCTCTCTTCAAAACACCAAACCTAAATTATACCTTCTCCGCCCCAAAAAATCTATATGAATATGGATTACCTGCTTGTACCGTTAGAATCAGAATACCGTTCATGGTAGGAATATTCGTACGGTTTTTCTCCATTTCTTTACTGAGGGTTAACGGACCATGGTGTGACAAACAAGCTATCCCAAGGTACCTGAGTTGAGATAGAGATTTGGAGATGAACATAATTATGTTGATTAGATATGCTTCAAAGATCGACTAAAGTTGGATTGTGACCTGAACATCAAACTCGTTCCCAAAAACATTCCAACTCCTTTCAGGAGCGCGTGGTGTCTCCTGGCGAGCGGTCTTACAAATCAAACCGCGAATCCTACGGTGTTTTCTTGGATCTCTCCGTCAGCCCTCAGCTTGCCGAAACGTCTCTCATTCGAGGTCCATACGATTGTGATCTGTCCGTCCCACTCAGTCCTTCGAGGACATGGCGCATCCGACAGCAAAGCGTCAAACTTGAGAAATCGCTCATGATTTGATTCGTTTTCCTTTTATCTCCATCACCGTGTAATTCCACACAACTGTCAATGGTTTCTTCAATTCTGTACCCCTTGAACGCGAACAGATACAGAGCCGCATCAGATAGGGTGTCCGTCCTCGGATCTACATCACCAGCACAGTTTTTTGGACTCGGTCCAGCTGCTGTCTGCCCCTCTCGGACAATGATGGCAGGAAACATCACGGTACCCATGCAACTCGAGATCGTTTTCCCTGGACCACTTTCCAAAAAACATGAGCCATATGTCGTCTCCCGCAGCCCTATATGCTTGGTGCTTGTCCATTTTCACGGAGGGTAGGTCGAACTCGGTATTTATCATCAATCCTTTTAGCCGGGGGGGGGGGGGGGGGGGGGGGGGGGGGAAACGGCAGCCTGTATTGAGGAAAGTATAGGTGCTCTCTCGATACGTATTTCTAGAGGAATATCTTGTTCTTCGAAAGAATTCCGATCAGATTTTGCTTAAGGACATGGAATGAGGTGATGAAGATGACTGGCGACCGATGAACGATCCAGAGGACTTTCAAGGGCAGAGTGAAGAGATATTTATATCCATATTCCTCCTTCCCACTCCGATAAGCCTCATATTTCTATAGTCGAGGCTTGGGAGGGAACGCAAAAAGATCTTTGAAGTCAGGATTTCATAAGGTTGTTTGGCCGGTATCTGGACTCAGGTGAGTGCCCATTCCAAACCTTCTTAGTTGACGTTTCTAGGCCTCGGGTATGTGCACATAATAAGGGGGCTATGCAGGGGCACGAATGCCTTGGTGCTGCCACGGCAAACGAAAAAGCAATGATTTGAACTTGTATTTTCCTCAACATCTCCCAGCCATGGACTCATGTCTCCTCTATCGTCAAGGGAGATACGTTACATTCGGGGAGGCCGTCACCCGTCCATTCCTAAAGCTGAAGCCAAATAAAGAAGGGTAGCATCATGGACGGAAACAGACAAATAGGGATAGTTCCTCGATATCAGCCTCACCTGCAGAACCACCTTTTACGTTCAATGCCAATGATACAACCCGGACCATGGCCAAAAGCGTAGAACATCTAACTAACCATCCGCAATATACTTCCAAATTTCCTTACACCTTACATGGTAGTCGATAATGGGACTTTTTCGTAAACAGAGAAATCTCTACAAATACAGGTGATAATATAGGATGCTTTTCCGGCAGGGAGCGGGAAGAGCAAACTAATGCTGGCTGATTTTAAAATACTGGAAAAAACGCACGGGCGAAGTCCAGAAACCATGTCAGTCAGGTATTGTTTGCTTCCCATTGTCTTTTACCACAACTACCGCAACTCTTCGAGAATGATCAGTTCCCGGCTGGGTACATGCCTTCAAACACAGAGCTTGATATACATCATGAATATTAACTGTCTTGATATTATTCAGTAGCACGCGGGAAAGCGAGTCCGAAGATATCGATCTCATACAGAGGATGGACACTCCAGCTGCTGTTTGATGTCACAAGTGCATATTTTTAATTTTTAATTTTAATTTTAATTTTTATTTTTATTTTTAATTGTTATTTATTTATTTATTTTTTTTGCCTTTGTCCCGGAAGATCTTTGTCTTTCACAGTTGGAAAAATTCTAGTAAGATATCTTATTCGTGGTAAAAAAAGAAATGCAGAGTACGTGTTAAGAGGTATAAGTGTTTTTGAAAGTTATAAAGAATTGGAAGTAGAGAAGCCCGTAACCATGGGAAAAGAAATAAAGAAATTGGACCTTGAATCAAAAGGATAAAGATATCTTTGTTGGCAGACATTGGTTATGTGAGATAGATACCCTTTGCATATGCTTCAGCAAAAGTGGGTATAACTATCCTCAGGCATTATCTGATATAACTAAGCGTTAAGAGGATAAAGGCCCATCATCCCTTTTTGAATATGAAACATCTTACTGTCAACCAATCTATTTATTGCACAAGGCTAGCTACTAACTCACTCATTCGCCGATGAATCTCAGTCTACCCCACCACAAATCGAGCAACATACACCAGTAGACTGAAGCATCCCAACCCCCAATGCCAGTCAGTCAGTCTCTCCATCCATCATATCAGATTCACCATCATCATCCTTTTGCACCGTTCCCGATCAATACCAGCGCGCAAGAAAGAAAACTATGGGTTTCTACCCGGCACGGCAGACGGGGTCTGAACCTCCAGACAGAGGAGTTGCACTGGACAGAAATTCTACAAAGTGCACAAATAAATGAGACGCGATTGAATAGGGCCAGGTTCTAGAAATACCAAGGCTGAATGAAGAATCTGGTAAATAACTATAATAACTATAGGTGGGGGGGGGGGACCCATTGTGCTGAATATATTCTTCACCAGAAAGCAGGAAGGCTCCTCGTTTCAGCACACTTCCTTAATTCCGTGGAACTTCGCTGATTATATTCCCGTCCGTTTAACCGGACAATCTCATATACAGTTTTACTTGGCCCAAAGTCTCCCTTTTTTTTTTTTTTTTTTTTTTTTTTTTTTTTTTTTTTCCAAGCATTGAATAAAGCACCAACTTCTGGGTGCGGCAATACATTGACGTCATAGAGAAACCCTGGAATGGCCAACAGAGACTGTACGGTATGGTAATTGTCCCGGAAATACACTTTATCCGCACCCCCCTCGGCGTTTATCCCTACGCAAAACCCCGCGCCTGCCGACGGATGTTTCGATGTTTCGATGTTTCGATGTTTCGATGTTTTTCCCTTCCCCCCTCTGGTACGCCGGCGTAACGGAGGCAGTCAAACCTTGCTGGAAGGTTGGGTCTTCCCCCGTAGCTTGCCGCCCCAGAGGCTGGGGCCAACCCAATGGGTTCTTGCTGCTTGCGCTCTGCGGATATCAACAACCGTCTTTATAAGCGATCTTCGTCTGCCTTTTCGATTTTCTTCTCTCCACTGCGTTAAACCCATCAACCCTCTCTTACTCTTCCTCTTACTCTTACTCTTACTCTTACTCTTACTCTTACTCTTACTCTTACTCTTACTCTTCCTCTTACTCTTCCTCTTACTCTTCCTCTTACTCTTCCTCTTACTCTTCCTCCTCTTCCTTTTCCTCCCTCCCCCCCCCCCCCCCCCCCCCCCGGGGGCCAAA